>NC_050173.1:50967558-51205058 GCF_008315115.2 Sander lucioperca | reverse complement strand
ACACATGTGAGGTGAGGCTCTCATATCTAAGCTTATTCATATGTAACTAATTGAAACTAAAAACTAAACTGATGGGTTGAGGTTGATGTATTCCTCTGTGGTGTATGTAATTTTACATAGGCCTACATCAATTGTTTGAGAAAAAAAGCATAAAAGCACGAAGAACAACCAGGAATTGCTGAAGACAAAAGTTGACTGCATGGACATACAAAACAGTAAGGAGAGCTAACTGGTGTTTCAGGTAAATGCTTTGTGTACTGTAGGCATATTTAAGTTTGACTTCTATTTTTATTTCTATTTTACAGTGGCAGAGATGTCTCCATTAGGAATGTAAGTATGACACTAAACTACATGTGATATTTGAAAAAAAGTCACACTAGCCTCTTGGCCTTTTGTTTGAATGGCACTGCTGTGCATTAAAGTCCCACTGGCATTTCCATATCCACTAAAATGAATGCGCTGCACTGACAAAGGTTTATTGAGCATTAAATCTGCACTTGGCAACTTTGCATGTTGGCAGCACCAAACAGCAGTGAGAGGAACCAGTTTTTTACAATTGAAGATGATTTCCCAGAAACCCTGTAATGTAACCTCAGTAAACTGATCACTGCATGCTCCTTTATCAGCGGGCCAGCCTGTGATGCTTCATACCCAAGAGACACGAGCGACAAAAGGTTTATTATGATTGAGTCCAACTTTCACTGGACGGGGTGCTCATTTACTGCTGCTCAAGAAACAGTATCTCCCTTTTAAGTTGTGTTTTGTCATTTCCAGCAGGTTAACAACAGACCATGCTTGACACTTTTTTTTCTTATAGCAAATATAATGTATCTATGGAATATAAAACAAGGGGAATAGCATGTTGTATTTTCACTTACAAATCTTGCCTCGGTTTGGTTAAAATTACTTGAATGGTCCGCAGAAAGCGGGGTTGTTACCATTGTTAGCTACTATAAAATTAATTAGAATAATCAGCTTTTAATAATAATTTATGAATAATATGGGGAACAAGAGAACAAATGATGCACGCTCTGTCTCAATCTTCCTATTTCAGTCAGCCTATCTTAGACACCTCTGGCTTGTTGTACAACATGATTGTAATTACAGATTAATATAAACACTGATGATCCATGAAGTCAAACTGAACCAGCAGCACACATATATATTTAAAGCTGAAATGTATGCACTGGTACCTGGGTGACACATGGTAGATAAATGGACGACACATAATGAAGACAGAAAGTTTGACCTCAGTAAATGAGGTTAAAAAAGGTACTGACATCCGGGACCACTGAGAGGAAGGACGACAACCGTGAAAATAGCAAAATAAATGATTATGATTATTTATTCCTATACCCTATCTGATTAATTCTCTACATTTACATTTTCAAACAGTTTACAAACATGTTAACTGTATTAGTAAGACACGATTTGCCTAAAAGAAATGTTATAAAATAAAATAAAGGATAGGTCTTTTGATATTCTACATCTTTCTTATTATGAACAAATCCAAATAACAAGAATCCGTAAAGGTCCAATGTGTGGGAATTTCTCCCATATAGCATTGAGATCATATATCAATCAACTCTCTCGTGCCACGCAGTTCAAAGTACGTATTACAGCTACGGTAGCCTTCATGCTTCAAAAAGCCTGTCTCTTGCTCTTTTCAATATTCTTTTTGTCTTTTTCTGGGCGAAGAAGAAGACTCCTGTTCCTGAAGCAACATAGATTTTGATAATGAACAACTAAACACGTTACACACTGGACCTTTAAAAAAGGACAAAACCAACAATGTATTGATTCTAGAGCTGGGCAATATATCGATATTATATCGATATCGTGATATGAGACTAGATATCGTCTTAGATTTTGGATATCGTAATATGGCATAAGTGGTGTCTTTTCCTGGTTTTAAAAGCTGCATTACAGTAAAGTGATGCCATTTTCTGAACTTACCACACTGTTGTAACTGTTCTATTATTTGCCTTTAAACACTTAGTCATTATATCCACATTACTGATGATTATTTTTCAAAAATTCTCATTCTCATTATTATTATTATTATTATTATCATTAATATTTAGTGAAAGCACCAATAGACAACCCTACAATATCGCTGCGGTATCGAGATCGAGGTATTTGGTCAACAATATCGTGATATTTGATTTTCTCCACATCACCCAGCCCTAACTGATTCTACTAACAGGTAGGCCTACTTGTGATTCCAAAAACTGATACATCACATTATTGTCATAGAGCTCCATTGTTGTCCAACAACAGACTAGTGAGCGTGAGCGACGTATTCTTTCTTCACCATCAACACGGTCACTGTATTTGTATTTGTTTTGGTTGTCGAGTCAATCGCACACCCACTAGTGCACCAAACGTGTATTACAGTCGTGTATTTTTTTCGATTGCTAAACGACAGTGGGCACTGAAGCCACATGTGCAAAACTCAAACTACAGTCTGCACTACCAACAGTCACCTGAGCTAAACAGTTCACATCTGCAAAACTCATTCACAGCAACACAACTCTTAACACACGTCTCAAAACAGGCTCAGTGCAGCCAAACACTCAGAACACACACTGTCACTCAGAACACACTGAGAGGAAAAACACTACACAATACAGAAATTACTAACTTTCTCATCTTTACAGTTTGAGTGACTTCACACTACTCAATAGTTTCTTTAAAGAAAAGATATAGATTTTATGTAATATACCATTTTTTAAGTAAGGTAAACAAGAAGGAATGAAAATCAGCAGTTTGCTTCAATATAGTATTTTGTCTCTAGTAATTTACAATATTACTGGGAAACAAGTAAAGGTACATAACAGTAACAAAGAATAGTGTGACTAATCCTGCCTCTCTCCAGCATCATGCGGCAAGTTTTCTTCATCACATTGGATGTCTGCATCATCTCTAAATACTAATGAATGTCAATGTGGTTTCCATTGCTTTCACCTCCATTACTTTCTGAAAAACAGTAAGAATGCTATTGCTTACTATTGTAAAGATATAGTATTTTTCAAATTTTTTTTCATAGCTGTGTATATAACCTCAGACATCTGACCTGGACATGTTGGTGTCTTTGCTCTTTTACCTGTTCCTCTCAAACGGTACAGTGTATAATGGTTTCATTCTTATTTGGTGTTTGTATACAAAAAAAGGCTTTCTGAGCTTTCTCTATATAAATACTATATATGTTCACTAACTACTCTGAAACAAGACACCTGCTTAGGCTTTCAGCGAAAATTGCAGTCAGCAGTGTTTGATAGGCACCAGGCTGAAATCTATTCTGTTTTGAATGTGTGGTTAACAGTATAGACAGCAGTGTTGTAGCATTTGAACAAAGTGCTGTAAATCCACAGTGTTGGGCACGTTGTGGTTAAAGTCATGGGATAAGTGTATTTTGAAAACTTTGTTCAAGCAATGAAAAACTAACTAGAGTTTGGTCCACATGAACTGCTGCTGTGCAGACTGGAGTTAGAGTTTTGCACGTTACTCCAGTTGTGCTCACTGTCATTTAGCAATCGAAAAAAACTGTAATCTGTGTCTGAAAATACTTCCAAAACAGTGATGTTTGCTAAAAAAAAAACTACAAGGGCCAGCTTGAAATTCCATAACCTTTTAAAAATGCAACTAAATATTCCTAACCAGTTTTTCACACATTTACATCTTCATTAGGAATGAGTGGGTTATAGGCAGGGTAGGAAAATTGGAAAGTACAGACAGACAAACACAGTGGTTCCCAAACGTTTTCACGTGAAGGACTCCTCAACTGACACCACGGACCCCCGTTTAATAAGAAATTTCTCCCAGGGTCCCCAATATGATAGAATATTTGCTTTTAGATGTTTTATTACAGAAAGTGTTTGACACCCATGACCAAATTAGTCTGTCAACATTCTGTCATTGTGTTTCTTATGGATGGAATTATAGGGAAAATAAATGATTCCCCTTTTGGCTCTAAAAGCCCCCTTTAAGGACCATTGGGGGTTGCAGGACCTCACTTTGGGACCCATTGGACTGGATATATTCCCGTGTGCATTAACGCATTGCTGGTTTTGGTCTTCATGGAATTAGTTGAAAATAAGAAAAATATACACTAAAACCAGCCATATGTTTAAAGGGATTTCTCTTCCTTACTACAGAAACACTTAACAAGAACATTTGACTAAAATATAGAGTAATATAATTTCTAACTTCCTCTTAAGTTGCTATTTTGGTAAACTTTTTTTTAACCAACTGAAAGATTCAGTTCTCTTCTTAGAGATGATGGTGATGCACCTGCTGTGCAGCTCCAAATCTACAGTATTTAACCTCGGTGCAGATAGAAATGAGGCAAAATCAATCTTGTAAATCTTGGGAATTGCAGCGTAATTGTCAAATCACAGGCAACAAACTTCAATATCTCGAAGCAAGCCGACAAGGGAAGCTGAAATATTGTTTCATAAGTTAAAATTAGGTAACGTTTTGTCAACATTTTCTCAAATAATGAACAGAATGTTCCCTCAAAAGAAAATACAGATCCACTACTTCTCAAAAGCTAAAAAAAAAAAAATGTTGCTCACGCAGAAGCATACAAAGATGCAAAAACAAACACAAAGTATCTACCACAGGCCTATAATAGTTTAGAGATAACATCTAGAGAGGCAGAGGAGGAGATCTGCAAGACAGATGAAGATACTCCACCTGTCACCATCAAAGATCGCCACAACAAAGACAGATAAAGATAGCCCACGCCTTTCTGAGCCAAAGATAGCCTGATATAGAACCAAAGGGATGTTTTAACCCTTTTCTCTGCAGAGCATACATCCTCTGTTTCAGTACTACTATTCCTCGTGTTCACATGGAAGTTGACCAGAACAGCCGCATTAGTTGAATGCCTTGCTCGAAAGCACCTTGGATGTGAGAGAGAAAGCACTTCTTGCTCATGAAGCGTTACCCAGAGTGACAGTTGAAAATGCCATTATACAACTTCATGAATATCAGGCATTTGCTGACTGCATGCCAACCCCTTACAGTCGGGCCCAGCAGGGCTACTAATGTAGAAGAATGCCAAAGATTAAAATTGGCTTTCCAAGAAAACAGTAAGACGCCTCAAATTTATCGAAACAGTAAAAAAGTCATTTTTTAAATGTGTTATCTGGAATGCCAACTGACAAATTCTTTGCATATACATTTCTAATTATTCAATTCTGAATTTGATGTCTAATCTAATTCTGCGGTGAAGTAATTGGAACAGAGAAACAGAGAGAGTATCGGCCAAATTCATCCTGTCTGAAACAGCCACTTTGCTGATGCAGTGAGGAGGGTGTGTGCAGCGGCAGCCGCATTAGTGTGTGGGTGGTGTGTGCAGTACATCTGCATGTGTGTGTTCGTGTTGTGTGTTGTGTGTGTGTGTGTGTGTGTGTGTAAGTGGGGTTACACAAAGACCTCTCTCATTCACAAACTGAGCCATGTGGCCCTGGGCTGGTCCCTTTAAGAGGCATGTGTCATGAGTATTCAACTAAGGCTGACTGCTGAAAAAGGTGAGTGCTGATACATTATTCACAAGCAAGGACGGACACACACACACACACACACACACACACACACACACACACACACACTCACTCACACACGCTACATATCTGAAGGACGTATACACGACTTAGGCAGTTTGCTGAGCCACAGAAAAGCACGCAAGCACACACATCGACAAGCAAAGTTAATCAGTGTAATGTCAGTAGTACATAAATGAGCAAATACATGGTCTATGCATCCTCTCTCACACACACACACACACACAAACAGAGCACAGGCAGCAGCAGAGGGGAGAAATCCTCAGCCTTCTGTTATTCAGTGTGCATAATTTATAGCAGCCCCAGATCTCCCTGCTAATGACAGCACACTGGGGCATCTGCAGCACAGCAGCAACAGCAACAGCTAACTGGCATGGCTGTGTGTGTGTGTGTGTGTGTGTGTAGAGGTATAATGCTCTGTTGAGACAAGGACAGTGAGAGAGACAGAAGGAGAGAGAAACAGAAGAGAAATAGACACACAGAGGGTGTCTGAAATAGACACAGATAACGCAACAAAGAGGGGGGAAAAGGATGAGACAGACAAGTGAATGACCTCTTGCAACACACACACACACACACACACACACACACACACACACACACACACACACACACACACACACACACACACACACACTTAGTATTGTCAAGTCACTGATTCCACCAGTGAATCTCCTTGCATGTGCATTCATATTATTATCTGGCTTTAGGTGGAATGCCTTCTAATTAAAGAATTCACAAAGTACTGTTCCCGATACAAACAGCAGTATGAGCATGAGATTCATGCACCAAGGAGCCTGAAAATGTAACTCTGATTCTCTTATGGCTCCACAAACCCGTATCTGTCATCCCCTGGATAATAGGGACAATTGTTCACTACAGACCTGAAGGTGTTAGCACCAAAGAAAGCACTTAATGAAAGCTTAAATTCACTGGGGCTGGTTTAAGGACTTGTCCAAGGTGTGGCCTTGGATATGTTTCCTGTTTCCAAAGATTGTTTTGACATCCTGCACCAGAGCAAAATTCCCTTAATTCTGGGATTTGGAGATCAATGGCACAGCGGTTCTGCCCTCCAGCTGCTGTACACACTAATGTGGGTCTGAGCTGAGAGACAGCAGTGCACATTAGCCCAGAGAAATTATACTGCTGCTGATAAGGTGCTGGTGGTACACACAAGTAAACACAGTCTGCTATGCATAGGTCAGGCCGTCAACATAGTCTCATATGCATGCACACTAATCTGCAATTACACTTTGTATACAAATTCCATACCCCTTATACGTAATTATACACATTTGCATGCACAAACACACACACCTACATGCACATACTGTCCAATTTAGCAAAGAAATCCTAACCGTCAATTTGGTTGATTATTTGAGAGTTGTGAGTGTTCTGAGATCTATGTCATAGACGACTTTTAAAGGAATAGTGCAATATATTAAAGTGTGCTCATTCGCTTTCTTTATAAGAGTGAGATGAGAAGATTGATACCACTCTCATGTTTGTGTTACAGCAAGTACAGAGCTGAAGTCACAGCATGGTTAAACTAACTTAGGATAAAGACTGGAAAGTTAGCCTGTCCAAAGTGAAAAAATTACAAGAAAAAGGCCCTGGCTATTATTGGAAGTCTTACATATGTAATAATGCGGCATCTATTTGTAATCTCAAAGCTAAAGATCTCTCCCCCTCTTTCCCTCCCCTCCTCTCTCTCTGTTTCTCTCCTCCTCTGTGTGGCTGACTGACAGGAGGGCAGGCATAAGCTGAACCACACACTTCAGCTACAGTCAGCTACAGCACAAGGAGGCAGACAGAAAGAAGGGGGGGGCTGAGGTAGAGAGCTGAGGTATGCAGCACTAGATACAGCATCAGTGACAGGAGCATGTTTGGGCATCAGATAAAGCTATTTTAGGATGAAACTGTCAATGTATCTCAAAAGGTATGTCAACAGTAATGATCAGAGAAGACCTACATTAGGCTTTAGACTGCCTGGGATGTAAGATAGGATTGGTTTTGTACTTTTTAAGCAGGGGAGTGTGAGCCGTCCACACACCTCAGTTATTTTTCACCGAGTTAAACAAGGAGAGAGTAGTGAGGGACAGGCAGTAAAGGCCAGTTGAGCTCAGTGGAGACATAGGCCTATGTGTGGTTTCAGTTGCTCAGGACAGAACAAAGATTCCCTATCAATAACTCAACTCCTGTAGCCTTGAGTTCTATATTAGTTTGTACTCCATTTTTGCAGCCAGTTCTACAGAGTCTGATCTGCCTCATCAAGATGGATTCTGTGTTTTGGTCAGAGGTGTGGGATGGGGGGGTGTAGTGGAAAAAGGGGAGAGGTTATTGGATTAGCCATGATACAATAACATAGTAAGACCGTAATAACAGTAAGAGAGAAACCTGATTTCTCTTGCCATTTAATCAGCATAGGCTCTGTTTTCAGAAGATGGCTCTAATGTCTCATTATTTCTCACACAACAAGGGGTCTGTGCTTTTAACAATTTAAGGTTTTTTTATATATATATATATATATATAGGCCTGTCACGATAACAAATTTTGCTGGACGATAAATTGTCCCAGAAATTATTGCGATAAACGATAATATTGTCGTTCTGAGACCATTTTCATCTAATATGATAATGACATAATAATGCAGGTACACCTTTTCAAAGATCAATACACTTTTATTTCTAAAGAATATTACACACACACACACACACACACACACACACACACACACACACACACACACACACACGCATGCACGCACGCACACAAACAGACTCCAGCCACCACGTCACTTCTGTTTACTCATAGCTAGCGTTTACCTTAGGCTAATTTATTAGCTAGAAATGGCGATTTTTGACAAGCAGGTAACGGAGTCTCAGTTCACTGTCCGGGAGCCTCTGACACACTGACAGCTGTAGGCTTGTACCGGTTAATGTTCTGTGCATTGTCGGACACATACAGCAACTTTCCTGAAACCGCTTGCAAGACTGACAAGTCCACAGCGGCGTTTGTGTCCGTGCCTGTCTCCACCGCCTCCACCTGCAGGTTGTCAACTGCGTGGTTTGGAATGAAAGGGAGAAAACAGGACGCCGAGTAACACGGCGGATATCGCTCATATACGTCTTCTTTTTTTGACGGCGCCTTAACGGCAAAGTGCTGCGGAAAACCCCGCTCCAACTACTCGCATTTTCTGTCTCTCTCTCCGCCAGGAGTCCCGCCTCCACACAAAGATCATGCGACTAACAAGAGGGTTCACTCCTTGTTACGCTAAGGAACCGAGAGTGGTGCTCCAGTCTCTTTGGTAGAGAGAGAGAGAGAGAGAGAGAGAGAGAGAGAGAGAGAAAATGAAAACAAACAAGCATGCAAATGGAAATTATCGCGGCCGGAAAAATTATCGAGCTAATTTTATTTATCGTGCGATTAATTGATTTATTGACTATCACGACAGGCCTATATATATGTATATATATATATATATATGTATATATATATGCTAGAGCAGTGTTGGAAGAAGTACTCGATCTTTTACTAGTAGTGATACCTACGGAAGAGGATTAGCAACATGATATCATGACTTTGCATAAACATACACGCCCACTTTCTTAAGACAAGTGGCGTGTTATCGCGAGGCTACGGTCGGGTTTATGTAACGTCAAACGCCGGTTGGGTTTAGGAAAAGAAGAACGGGGTTGGGTTTAGGAAAACAACAAACATGGAAAGGAAACGTGACACACGGGACACGATCCCCGCTCTCCTGGGTGAAAGTCCTGTGTTTGACCCATCCTCCACCCCGACCAACCTCCGTACGCGGATTTTCGCCATTTCATACTACTCGCTACGGCGTCAAATCACACAACAAAAAGTCAGAATTCTGACTTTTTCTCAGAATTCTGACTTTTTCTCAGAATTCTGACTTTAAACTCAGAACTCAAATACATTTTTCACATGTGGCCCTAATTCTCTTCCATAGTCACTATACAGCAAAGATACTCAAGTAAAAGCCCTGCATTTGAAATATTACTTAGGTAAAAGTACAAAAGTGCTAGCTACAAAATATACTTAAAGGGGCTGTACTTGACATTCAGAACAGGAATATGGCAGCAAACAAATGATTTGCTATGTAAAGATATAGTGCAGTAAAGGCAGCCTGAGCATAGGATGAAGTCACACTCCCTCTGTGTTGTAATCCGAGTTTCTCTGTTCTTTGTTTTCCGGTCTGTGAGAGCTGTGTGGAGGCAATCCCAGCCTGATGCTTTTTTCAGTATTTTGAGTAAAGTACCAAAAGGAAAATTATTCATTATGCAGAAAGACTAATGTTGCAGCTGTATTAGCTCTGTATTAATAATCTCAATCTGCAAAGTAACTAATGTTGTCAAATAAATGTAGTGGAGTAAAAAGTACAATGTTGGCTTCCATAATGTAGTGGAATAGAAGTATAAAGTTACATAAAACGGAAATACACAAGTACCTCAAAATTGTAAATGTACTTAGTTACATCCCACCACTGTGCCAGAGTAGAGTGTGTACTGTCATGGCACAATAAAGTCTGACGAGTTTGTTGAGCTGTGTACCTCGTAACTAATTGTGCCACCCAGTACATAACAGCTGCAGTGTTCTTGTTCATTATGCAAAAGTAGAGCTGCATCCTCTATCCCTCTATCTGTTGCTGGGTTATCAAAGTGGGTCAGAGGGGACAGGTGTGCCTGCACCCAGCGGATACACACCATTCAAACATTATAATTACAGATAACAATTTGAACACAGAACAGTATAAAATTGTCCGTAACAATCGACTTCCCAGCAAGCCTCAGCTATGAACGTGCTCAGTACAACACAAACAGATTTTTACAGTTTGATACTGAAAAAAAAAAAAATGAAACAGATATTGGTAACTGTAAACAAAAGCACCAATATAAGTGCAATGGCAGAATTTGATAGGGGTGTGTACAAAAGTAGGCGTTCTGACATTTTGGCTGTGATTGGCTGACTGTGTTCAGACTAGGTTTGGGATTGGTTACACTGTGTCTGCTGACACGCCCCTTATCCCAAATCCATCTTTGAGCTGCAGTTACTTCTGTCTCCAATTAAAGTCTTCTACAGTATCCTCTCATACACTTCTCCAGTCTGATCGCTGGCCAAGATCAGACCTGCTCGGTCGTAGCTCACTACCGGCTGACATTACTGTATCCACCCAATGAAAAGTCTCAGTGTAGCCAGTGAGTGAGCTACAACTCAGGGGGAGTCCTGGTCAATAAGCAGTTCATGGCATTTTGCAGAGGGGGATTATTTAGTTGTATTATTATAATAATAATAATAATAGGTTTATGTGTTTGAGATGTATTAAGCATTGAAGACGACACATGAAGCTGAATTTGTGCTGCAAAGAGAAGTATAATGTTTAAATATTGTTTTTTCCTGTTGTTAAACTACATCCGAACTCAACTTCACCATAGCAGAATTGTCTGAAGAAATGGAGTACTAACTAATTGTATAAAGCATTCAGTGCTACTAGGTGCAAATAATGTTAAAAAGTGATAGATTGTGGTTGAATTTTTCCTTTAACCTCGTTGACCTACTCTGGGCTTGGATTTTGGATCTCTGTGATTAGGTTTGGTAGATGAATCCAACCAACCTTAGGTAAGAAACAGAGGGGATGATAGTAAGAAACATTTGTGTTCTTGTGATGCTTTGGACATTCAGAGGCTACTGGTTGCCACAGTGCATATATAGTGTCACCACACACGCTGCAGTGTCTAATTAGGTTGTGTTTCTCCCTGTATCTGTGGCTTTTGGCGTGTGTGTGCGTGCGTGTGTGTGGGCGTGCATGGGGTGAATCAGCTCATAAGTGGGTATCTCCTCTCCTGAGCTTATCCCTGCCTGAAAAAAATGTGTTTTAGACGGAAGCCTTATTGCAACAGCACTGTCATAAATAAATGACTTGATAATTTTAGCACAGAGGTAAAAATAGAACATCACGTTGTTCGCTCAAATGCTGGATGAACCCTTTGTTAAGACATCTGAGTTACGTCCTATTAGGATTTAACACTTTGTACTGACACACTGTTGGTTTGCATGGAAATGATGTTGATTCTGGATTTGAAGAACTTAAAAGATGGGAAATGAGTATATAAAAAAAAATATTGTTTAAAAATACAAAATTACATTAAAAAAATATTAATGTAAATACATTGTTTTAAAGCTTTTGTCCCCACATTCACATAACAAAGATGATGAACCCCAAAACGTTTACAGTGTTAAAGCTTGTATTGGAGAAATGTGGGACACTTCCACAGTTAAGATCTTATGCCCTTGTACTTTTACCACGTTTGCCACAGGACAAGCAGGTGCTTTAACACAGTAGTACATTGTACAAATTGTAGTTACATCATAAAAGCAGCACTTTGAAATACTGAAAACAGAGGTGGAATGGATCATGGAGATGATTTGCTAAAATGTCAGCATTGTCTTTTAAGGTAATATAGTTAAAAGTAAGGGAGCTTTGCAACTAGCATATTTAATAAAACTCACACTTTCTATGAGCTCAGTTTAAGTGTTATATGAGCCGAGGAGCTGACCTTGATTCTGGACCTTTTTCTTTTACCTTTGGTAAGAAAATGGGTCAATTCAAGACTTTTTTCTCCCTGTCGGAGAGAAATGAAGGGAGAAAAGGTGCACAACCCTCATCTTGAGACTATAGGCCCGGTCTTATGTCTCAGATTGTTCATTTATAAAAGCCATGCTGGTGACAATAAGTTTAACAGAGTTTCTCGCAGGCCTGGCTAGCTGCTGCCCATTAGTTACTTCTCACAGAAATTAGTCATTTAAAAACCAGGAAGTGCTACAAGACTTTCTGTTGTTTGGTGTACTGCAA
Organism: Sander lucioperca; assembly: GCF_008315115.2. Lineage (NCBI taxonomy): Eukaryota > Metazoa > Chordata > Actinopteri > Perciformes > Percidae > Sander > Sander lucioperca. The sequence continues at coordinate 51,192,610 of NC_050173.1, read as the reverse complement.
GGAAAAAAGAAGAAGCACAAGTTCAGATGTCCGTGGTGGAAACTTGCAACAAGTTGAGAGATTTGAACAGTTACCACCACCCACAGACTGTCCCTGCAGTCAACACGGGCACTGTCTGATATAAAACAGCAAGGCATTTGACATTTATGGTAATACTGACTGTCAGCAACTATACAAAGTTTGGAAAGGAGGTTACCTCAAGACAAGGATGGTGTCCCTGATTCCTATCACACTATCACATGTAACTATATCACTCTCTGACACACACACACACACACACACAGACACAGGAGCTGTTACCACTGGCTTTTCCTATGTGTTCCACCTTAAGACTTTAATGTAATGATGTGATGATGCAGACCTTGCTGGAATCCAGGCTACAATGAAGTTCCAGTATCCAGTGAGCATCAGTGCTAGTCTACATAACCTGCTGTTTAAACCCTGGGTTTAACTATGAGGTTTAAATATGTATTTCTCACACACACACACACACACACACACACACACACACACACACACACACACACACACACACACACATTCCCTGCTTCTCATTTCATTATGGGTGACCAGGTTATGGAGATATTAAAGTGTCAGTCGGCTCGCGCGCATGCACGTGTATGCACGCTGACACACTGTATAGACTACACACGTGCACGCGCCGCCAGAGAGCGGTGGCTGTCTCCTTACATCGCCATGGCAGCTTCAGTGGCCCTTATAGTGCGGTGTGAGTGTACGGCAGGCAGAACGGGAAAGCCTTTAACTTACCGCAGTCCTCGCACAACACCTTCTCCACATCCTTCTTCAGCTCCGGCTCGCTGGCGTCCACAGGGGCGTACGATGCCTTGAATACCAAGGGCTCAGCAGTGGGGTCCATGAAAAAGATATATCTGTGGTCCTTCTCCACTGTGGTGCACGGGGCCTCGGAACCGAAGTCCCCGACGGTCACGAGCTGCTCCCTCTCGAGGCCGCCGCTGTTGACGGGCCACACGTCCAGCACTTTGACATTCACACTGTAGGGCTCCCGGGAGGAGACGTTCTCCGGGGAGGAGCGCACCTCGCCCTCGATGACCACGGCGGATCGGTACGCCTGGTCCTGGAGGGAGTTGAGACTCGGGGCGTAACAGGCGAAGGAGACCCCGATGACCAGCATGGAGAAATGCACTGGATCAAGCCTCATGCCGTCAGCCTGTGCTGTGCTGCAGTGCTGCTGGGCGGCGGAGCGAGCTGGAAGAGAGAGACGGCGGCGAACGGGCTCCGGCAGAGCAGGCAGGGCAGAGCGGCAGACCTTGTGGAAGTGTCCATGCCATCTGTGTCTGCCGCTGCTTTCCCCATACGGCTGCTGGCCTCGGATGGGGGGACACACCAGCCTAGGAACCGGAAACGGCCCGCTTCTGCATGCTTAAAAATGTGATTGCTGCATTCTCCTTCACCAACCACCCTCCCCCTCTTATCTCCCCTTTTCCTGAAAGGCAAAACAAGACTCGTAAATTAGCCTCCTCTCGAATCCAGGGCTGAAATCTCTCTCTCTCTCTCTCTCTCTCTCTCTCTCTCTCTCTCTCTCTCTCTCTCTCTCTCTCTCTCTCTCTCTCTCTCTCCTCCAGCTAATAGGCTAGCATCGCATGGGTGGGCGCATTGCCTCTCTGGAATGAAAAAAAAAGCGGCTTGCGCGTACAGGGGAATCACAAGAAATGATACGCACTCCACGCACACGCACACGCAAGATCGGGTCCTTTATCCACTTCTTTCGATCGTCAAAAGAGTCCCACTTCTGCAAACCCGTTAGTCGGCGAGCAAAAAAATAAAAAAGAGAACAGAAAACCGGGGAGGAACTGACGGACAGGATGAGATAGCAGCGCTTATCCGGTGAGGCGATGCAACAGTAGCGCGCACCCTCCAGCCGCGTCCCCTGCGCCCCTCATCAAACGCGAGCGGCTTACGTGAGCAAACATCACCTGCCCGGTCACTGGCGTCGGCTCGCAACGTCCTGCGCATACACCCTAATGACCCGGGCACCCACCGGCACACCGCCTTCGACCCATGCCGGTCGACTGTGTTAAACCTCTGCAGCTGGGTGCAAGAGAAATCACGCACGCAGTGCACAGAGACACAGAGAGTGTGTCTGTAGCCAAGCCCCGCACGGCGCCCACTGTGGATCTCAAGTGCAAGAGGTGCAAGAGAGGCTATAGGCGACTACTACACACACTGCGGATAGTTGTTGCGATGACTAACGCTGCGAAATTCTCTCAATGGATTCATCGGCATGGCGAGGCGAGCTGGGAGTTTCGAGACTTCAGCTTTAAATGTCCTCAGACATACATACGCTCGCTGCACGCTGCAAGAGAGCACACCCAAAAGCTGACATTTACCACACTATTATGCGAGTCACTGCAGTTCACTTAATATTGCCTTGGAATACTGTACAGTTTAACGACTCTAGGGCAACAAGTGGGGGCGTCAGTTCCTATCCCCAAACTGCAAGGATTATGCTGGAAAGACACTCCACTCAAATATTTTGCCAATCCTGCTCAGCTACAGCTAACAAAAAACATTTTTCTCATTGAATACATCTCCACCAATGAAAAGAGAGCTTTACACAATATGCTTATAGGCTTTTTTTTATGGTTACCACGAGTATCCCCTCCTCCCTCCACAGCAAACCAAACCCTGCCTCTATCTCTGTGTCCATCAATCAAGCAAGCCATTCATAAGATTCGCCTTTCCCTCCCTGTGAGGAGCTGTGCGCCCTTCGCTAGAGGTCAGAAAGCCTTTTATTGTCCAGGCTGAGAAAGGAATCAAATGTAATGTCATATAGGGGACACGTGGACAGGGTTGTCTTACTATGGATGACTGAGATGATAAAGAAAATGTATAAGAGGCCATTTCATCACAGTATGCGCCTATATGATGGCCTCATCCACCGGTTTCTTCATGGCAGGGTCAAGTCATGAACCAGTCTCTGTCCATGGTGCTGAAAGACTTGACAGCTTTAGTGCTCTGTCCCAACAGGCTCATACACACTGAAGGCCACAGCTAGATTGCTGCAATGACGGTTTGGCTCCTCGGTCAATGTATCCGTGTTAACTGTAACATATTACCCTAAGATCAGAGTCATTCTCTTTGACAGGGAAGTCAAAGTAAAAAAGTTTCAGTCCGGTGTGCTGTCCATGGTGCTGAATGCTATCAAACGTGCAGAGTTATCTTTTCTGATGTTCATCAAATGTTGATGGTTCCACATTACTGGGAATGCTTCTCCAGTCCGCGGATCCCCACAGCATTTCAAAAGGGAAATACATCCTCTTCAGCGTCTGTGATCTGTCCAGTGACCCACCCCCACCTCTTTCCCTCTCCGCCCACTGCCCACCCATTCACCGATCGGTCTCTCCTTCATTTATTCAACCACTCATGCATTCATTATAGATGCCATTCAGAGAGCTCACACACAATTTAAGAATTTCCAAATTAGCCTTGAAGGCAAATCATTTGTTGACTAAGTGAAGGGGAGTAAAAACCAATTCCTGCTGACTAACCCGGAGAGGACTGCCACCAATTGCCTCCACTATTCCCCAGTTACTCATGCTGAACCGGTGGGAATTATCAGGGGGGCTGTTTTTGGTGTGCTGAAATGTCGGTCATATCAGAAGGATGTTGATGAGGTCACTTGGATTGGCCTCTCGTGATGATACACTTGCTGTCCAAACTGCTCTACTGTCATTCTCTCTATCTGGGATGCTAAAATATACTTGCCTTAGTGACACAGCGACCCTTTTTGTTACAGTTATGCAGAATATGTCTTTGCACACTTGTCCTAGATTTCCTCTTTGCAGTCCTCTTTTCACAATGTTCTACAATCACGAGCAATACTCACGAGCAAACTCAAATCCAACCTGTTTTCATGCCCACCATCCACTGTCCATGGTTCTGAAAACACCAGTGTCTATCCACTCCAACCACAATGGAAATGACTGGACTTATGCTAAAAATAATAAGGCCCTTCTTTTACAAGCTCATTGTCAGATCAAACTTATATTTTGGGTTAAATTAATGTTAGGATATTTAATTATAGACGTATGTTATGCTTTTGAGTTTTAAAATAATTCCGCTTTTTCTGACTTTTATTATTATTTGACCAACAGTGTGATTTAAGTATATATAGAGTTTGCTTAAAGACATTGTTTGTGGAAATGCGTATCCACAAACAATATAAAAACAATTTTAAGTTTACAATTAAAGCATATGGTGTTGTGTTCCTTTTTCAGATTTTTTTCTATTGTTTTGAATAATATTCCAGAACCTTCTAATCCAATTAAGCCGTTATCCTACCAACATCAAGTCACCCACATCATTCTTCTACTTCATGTGTGCTCTGCCCCTTTGGACCCATAAAGGCTGAGAGCTCAGAACTCCACCTGGGATATTTTGTAGTGACTGTTGTTGTACCTTATATGACCTTTAAAAGCTGGGCTCAGTCAAACTCATATAATAAGATAAGCAAGTGCTAAAACAAAACAACATCTTAACTGAAATGGGGATAGAAACTAAGCTATAAAAAAACTCATATCACAGGAATACTAAATTGTATAATTAAACCATACGGTATCATTTTAAAAGTCTAATTTCTATTATATTTCTTTTTTTTTTTTGACATGTTGACTGCCCAAGATATAACAGTTTCTACTGATGAACCCTTTCAAGGCCATTGAGAAACAATGGCAGGCAAGCCAGTCCAATCATAGGGTAATGATTCACAGTGTATCAGCCCCCTCCCTTAGACTCCCACACAGCTATCATCTACTGTTCATTCAGAAATTTCTCTTTACCCCACTCTCTCTTTCTCTGTCTCCTTCCTCAGGGACTGTCCGGGTTCGCTGTCCGTGGTGCTGAAACACCCAAACCAATCATCATCAGGTATGACTTTTTTCCTCCTCCTGCCCTTTTATCACTTTTTAGACAGGATGCAGACAGGTGTAATCTTTATCTATCTATCTATCTATCTATCTATCTATATGTTAGGACTGCAGTGTTTTAGGCTCACATGGGTGGGGGTTAACTTTCAGTTGCAATATACGGCTACACTGAAGGCTGAAGTGAAGATTCTGTGAAACGTTGTAAAAACAGCGTGAGTGTCTTGAACGCAGCCTGCTCGGAGAACTACAGTAACACTAAACTACAGTTACTTTTTTTTTCACCCTCTTCTCCTCTCTCGTCTCGCGATAGAGCGGCGGAGTGGTTTGACGGGCAGTCGAGGTTGCAGCAGGCAGAGGGAGACGGTGGAAGGTAAAGCAGGGAGGCAGCATCATGGCGGACAGAGACAGTGGCAGTGACCACGGAGGGCCCACCGCAGGCCCCGGCTCGCTGCCCCCGGGTGCGATGGGTGCCATGTCCCGGCTGCAGCACGACACCGAGGAGCTTGCTTCGAAGCGCGTCGACATCCAGAACAAGCGCTTCTACCTTGACGTGAAGCAGAATGTTAAAGGCCGCTTCCTAAAGATAGCCGAGGTCGGGGCTGGGGGAAACAAGAGCCGCCTCACTCTCTCCATGTCGGTTGCTGTGGAGTTCCGCGATTATCTCGGGGACTTTATCGAACATTACGCCCAGCTGGGCCCGTCCAACCCGGACATAGTGCAGGATGAGCCCCGGCGGGCGCTCAAGAGCGAATTCCTGGTGCGGGAGAATCGGAAATATTACATGGATCTGAAAGAGAACCAGAGGGGGCGGTTCCTAAGGATCCGACAGACCGTTAATCGGGGGCCCGGATTGGGAAGCGCGCAAGGCCAGACCATCGCTCTGCCGGCGCAGGGTCTCATCGAGTTTCGCGACGCTTTGGCCAAACTCATCGACGACTACGGCGTGGACGAGGAGCCGGCGGAGCTCCCGGAGGGCACCTCGCTCACGGTCGACAACAAGCGCTTCTTCTTTGACGTGGGCTCCAATAAGTACGGGGTCTTCATGCGGGTCAGCGAGGTGAAGCCCACGTACCGGAACTCCATTACGGTTCCGTGCAAAGTGTGGTCCAAATTCGGCAACACCTTCTGTAAATACGCGGAGGAGATGAGGAAGATCCAGGAGAGGAGTAGAGAGAAACGGGCCTCCGAACTGCTACCTGAGGGCCCACACGGCGGCGATGACGGCGACGATGACTGACGCGGATATCAGGAGAGCAGAAATAAAACAACAAAGACTAAACTGAACTCTGAGAGAAAATGAGACTTTGAACTGTACAATAGAAAGAGAATTTCCAAGGGAATCACCCCACACTCACAACCTCCACAGACATGGCAGCACCTCTGCTGTCTCCGCTCATTTTACTGGATGTCACCCCACTTACCACCCATGTAACAGTAAGCCGCTGCTATCAAAGGATTGAACTGTAAGATATGAACTTTTCCTACTTGATTTAAATGAACATGAGTGTTTATATCTCTATCAAACGACAGATTTTGCACACATCAAAGCTATTTCGAAAAAAATGTTTCAATGTTTTCAAACTGGTAATAGCTATACTAAGATTGAATCAAAAGTAAAAACCAGAGGTCTATTATATAAAACGACAGTCTTCATGTAGAACAAATATTTGACATCAGCACAAAGAGTATATATTATGGACTTTACGAAACCAAAATCTGATACCAGATGTATAGTTTATTTTAAAGGTACGCAGAATAAATATGAAAGCGCTCTAAAAGTGTATGAATTGCAGAACGCAGCACTACAGGCCTGTAAACACCTGACAGCATGTGTGTAGGCTCATGTTTTGAAAAGAAGTTTGGCAAAGTAGGCTATAGTCTTTAATTTGACCTAAAACGTAGTAGGCTAATGAAAGCATTTCTATCATGCCATTATGGAAAGGTTGAGACTCAAAGATAAATAGCCTATTTTGTGCGCCTAAAACAAATGGGATAAATCTATCTCTGAGCTACTATATTAAATATCAACCCTCCTGCACCATGTCCATATAAACTTAAATGAAAAAAAGTGCTAACTTAGATGTACTAATTATGATTTTGTGAATCAGTTGTAAAAAAACAACAAAAAAATCCTTATTAAGATGCCCACGTTTTCTGTGGGTTAAGTTTTTTCTTGTGACCTTGTTGTTTTTTCCTCTGGGGGGGGGGGGGGAGGGATGCAAAAGAATAAGGTCCACTTGTGGGAGCGCAAGGCGTGGAAAAAAGACGCGTCAGCGCGGCGATGCAAAGCATCCTCTCTGACGTCATTACGACCCGTGCCTTATACACTCCACTCGTTTACGTGTTCTCACGTGGATGGTCTGTGACCTCGACCGCTGTGCGTTTTCATTTACGAGTGTTGTTATGTAGGCCGAAATATATACTCGCCAGGGCTGCGTTAATTCACACCCCTGTGGTGCATGGAGCATGGGTGGCAACACCAAAAGTAAGCTGAAAGGCTGCTGGGAGCTTGGAGGGCCAACAATGATAGTGGGCAGAAAACAGAGCTGGCCCTTTCAGAAAAGATGAGAAGCTGTCGTACATACACTTTAAAAACAGCGGGGGGCACTCTGGAGCCCAGAATCCCTAGCAGCACCCCTGCCCTGGTGGCCTCTCACAGAGTAGAGATGGTTCTCCCTGGAACAGGACAACGACCCAGGATGTACCACTGGGTGTCAGCATGGAGATTGTTGGAGTTGTTACGGGTGGTTTTGCACACCATATGCACCATGTTAAAAAAGAAAAGAAATCAGGAGTGGCTGGATGAGGCTATTTGTCAGAGCTGAGGTGGATGCGGTTAAAGAGCCAGGCAGGCCAGCCGGCCGTGCCATGCAGCCAGTCTGAGCGCAGTCCAGTGGATGTAGAGGCCTATCGGTGCAGAGGGCCGTGGGTGTATCTATCTCTTTATGGTGCTACAGCCCCTTGATCGCTTCTTTGGGGCCTCGCCACTCAGAATATGTCACTTTGCATTATTTTTATTCTGATGCTTTTTTTTCTTTCTCCCTTCAAAAGTTCTTTTCTCGACATTATGTTGTCCAAAACGTGTCAGGTTTCTCCCTCACAGGCAGAGAGGACGCCACTGACTAGTGAGGACATTTCATATTAGTGTGCAATATTGTGTGCGTGCCAATCGCGGCATTGTATCACGTGTATAGACCTATTAAAAGACGAAAAAATGTATAGGCTATGTGATCAGTAGATATTCAAAAGCATGACCATGAGGTTGATGCATCTGCATTATATTTCCGAAATGTGAAGTCTTTCTTTTCAAGCACTTGCTCAAAGTGGGGGAAAAAAAGTCAGACTAGTAGTGAGATATTTCCTGTCACGTTCTGTAAACAAGTAGGCTGCCTTGTCCGTCTATCAGTGCGCGTAGACTAGTTCGGGTGTTTTACGTCCCCCTACGGAGTCACCCCAGAGAAAAACCCTTTTCCTCTATGTTCCTCCCCCAACACACACACACAACGCAGACAGTCAACAACCTCTAACTGTTAGCCTCTCTGCAGTGGCCTAGACTGTTGAAAGTTGAATAGTATCTTGGGGCTTGGGTCTAGGGGTGGCTGACACACACACATACACTCTCTCCCCGTTGAGGCCTCTTGTCACTATCTGAGTGTTTGGGAGGCCTCGAAAGTATTTTGAATGGTGTCTAGAACTGCACAAGGCCTACTGTCACTCTCTCGCCCGCTCTCTCTCGCCTGGGAGTGCCGACCGCAGGACAGGTGAACTACGATTTTTGCTTGTCTGCGGTTTCACTTGAGCTCGGCAATAGTGACCGGCTGCAGCTGACCCAAAGGACAGAGGAACTTGTTGTTGTTTTTACAATGAGGATCACAATCCTTCTCTCTTATGTGGGCAGACTGTGATCTCAGGTCTGCTCCTCTTTCCCAGCTCATGATTCGAAGCATAAAGAAAGGCCCTGGCTCATTGTATTTGCAGTTAAACTAGTCCCGATGCTCAATTACACTCCGTCACACACACAGGCCATTCCTCCTTTTCAAATCCCAATCGACTTTTACGCTTACACTAAAATGCTAGTTAACTATCGATGTGCTCCAAGTGGTTAGTTCACCGATCAGCTTTATTTCAAACAGGTTGGCCTACAACTGAGCAAGTGGTGTGCTGCCTAGGTGACATGAAGGGGAAACACAGACTGCATGGATTGCAGCTTTAGAGGCCTCAGCTGGATAAAAGCTGCTAATGCAGTTACAGCCTGGGCCTGCCAGACATGTGGGAAAGCTGAGGCTAGACTGAAGCAGAATTCCCCAAAGCACACCTGGGCTGAAACAGTATCAGAAGTCATGTAGAATCTTCCTTGCTTTTAAAAAAAAAAAAAAAAGAGTTTATCTGTGTTTGATTGGGCATGGTTGCTGCAATAGAGCCCAGAAAAATGTTCCAGAAAAAGCCATCTGTTTCCACGCAGGACGTTTTGGCCTAGGTTTGTCTCAGAGTGTTGGTGAAAGGCCTGATGAAGCCTGGCACTGCACTGTAGGGGCTTAAAAGCAGCAGCAGCCTGCCCTGACCTACTGACCGGACAGATCCTGTTAGGACTTTTCTCTCCGTTTTTGGAGAAGAACAGGAAGTCTATTTCCTCTCTTGCGGTGATGACTACATTTCCACATACTGCCCACTGAATTATAAAAAAAAGCCATTTCCATTTCTAACACGCATACAAGCCACCTTTGACTATGTGCCCAGCAACGCACATGTGAGGTCAACCCGAGTTCATCCCGAGTTCAACATGAGTCTGGACTCTCGGTTGTGACGCAGCACTTATTCCCCCAAAGGGTTCTAGCTTTAGCTTGATTAAATTTAGGCCTCCAGGAGGCTTATGCTACATGAAGACTGGAAATACAGCACTCTCTTTCTCTAATGGCCAAATATATGGAGAGCCTAAACCTGCTGATAGAGTTGACTTTGTGAATGCCTCAGTCTGTGAAACGCACACGTTTCTTTAAACATTAAAAGCCGTTTTGTCATCGCCAGGTGCTACTGGGTCGGTTGTGCTTTTAGAGCAGAATGATTCTGTTGTGAAACGTGACTTGTCCATTTTGGGTCGCAGTTCTGTCTGAGTTACGGAGAAAGGGGGGGCGGGGGGGGAGGCACTTGTGATCTTGCTGAACTCAGTGTGATCAAATCTGATTTCTCCGTTTATGAGAGCTCACCCAGTGGCACAGCAAAACCTGGAGTGACCTAGCAGCCATGTTGTGCCCACGTCATCCACTTCTGGGACTCAAATGCAAAAAGGGAGGCAGACTTATTTGGTTTTTTGGGAGTTTTTCTTGTGAAAAGCGTCAGTGGTCACGCTGTGTGCTTTCCTCGGTGGCTCTGGCTACGTCTAGTGCACGTGGGTGATGGCGCACTGATGCTGTTCAGCGTTGACGAGAATGGTGTTCTGATTTATTATACAGCGGCAGCCATCGTAGCAATCCGGAATCATGATGTAATCCTGCCTTTTGTCTGTTATTACTGCACTGTTCATTTTGTCAAATTTTAGTCAATAGAGCTTATTTTTGTTGTTGCTCAAACAACAGGTGACCAGACCATTCCTCACACATTTCAACGGATGGAAATAGAAGAAGAAATGAATCGTTACTCAAAAGTGCAGCAGTAGCTACTTGTCGCATGTACTCAAAGTCAGATTGCTATGATGGCTCCAGCTGTAGGCTCTTATTCCTCCTGTCTTAAGCAGGGAGGTTATTCACGTTTCTGACTGCATTCAAACAGCCACATGTACATGACTAACTTCCACAATTACTGACTTGAAACTGACTTCCACACATTGTTTCAGACAACCAAATCTGCTCTGTTTCTGGTTTCAGTGTTGTAGTCTTTCATTGGCCGTTCAGAGTTCCTGGTTGATCACACAGCCAATCGCAGACTCTGGTCAAAGCCAAGCACTATATGACTCACCACAAACCAGTGACAGAGGAGCTCATTCAGCACGTCTTCTTTTTGCTCTTGCACCGAGTAGTAGGGTCCATCGTGTTCGTAGACTGTACAGGCTACTATTGTGTATAGTTACAAAGACGTTCTTTCAAATGTTTTGAAGATGTTGGGAAATGGATCCTGGATTTTAAAGGGGTGGGGTCAATGCACAATGAACATATCCCATGTCACCGTTTGGTCTAAATCCCTTTACCATCCCCATATGAGATAATATGTTGTATCTTTCAAAAATATTTTATCTGTGGCGTGTGTGTGTATATATATATATATATATATGGTTTGTTATATATGATGATCCTCCTTTCAGAAAAATATAACATGTAAACAGGAAAAACATTGCTGTTTTTTTCCTTTGTATTTTATACTTACAGAAAGCATTGAATAAAAATGGATAAATACTTGCACTTTAGATATATTAAGAAAAATAAAAATCTGCATATTATTTTTGATAGGGATCTCACATTCAAAGAGTATAAATTACAGGCTTTGTGACTATTGCTGGACAGAGATGTATTGAGTTCTACTTATTGAAGTATATTTTGTCTGTGTGTCAGAAGGTTTACTAAAGTAAATTGCATGATAAAGTAGTGCTACACCGATATTGTTCTTTTTTTAGTTGGTAAAAATGTCTGAAAACTGTGATAACAACCCTCTTGTATCATGTTTAACCTCTCCTCACCCCTTCTAGAATATTTCTTACTGAAATATGGCCTTTCCTGACTACATGACGATGGTGCTTACTTTGGCTTTGACATCAAGCTCATCCTATACATCTCAACATCATCATAACTCGCGTCCTTAAACTTCATTACTTTCTGTTATGTACTCTCACTACCTTATTAAATTTCCGTTGATGGCAAAAAAAGGTGTGCTGTTTTGTACATTGCTGTTTGTTTTAATGTTGGGGGAGCCTTGTTGTCTGAAAAATGACTAATCGCGCAATAAAAAGTCATTCCACATGTCCCTGTCTCTGCCCAAATGTCTCAACGCTACAGCTTTTCATTAGGTATGGGCCTAATTAAAAGAAAAATATTTAAATGTTCATTATATGTTGCCCAAATTTCAAATGAGTTATTCCTATCTTTATGTTAATTAATACTGTTTGGATACATGAATGCACAGTACAGTATTGATTAATATATCGTATATAGAATGAACCGGATGTCATTAATTTGAGTAGGGCTGGGTATCGCTGATTTCCCGAATCGATTTGATTCTCATTACAAAGGTCCTGATTCGATTACATTTCCAATTCAATATCAATGAGTTTAGAGACATTTCAAATACAATACCAGTTTTGCTTAGACTGGGTAAACCCAGCCCAATCTGCCGCCGATTTGATTTCTCCCTGCAGCTCAGAGAGACCTGTACATCTTTCTATCCTGCTTCCGTTACAAATTTGCGGGAACCAATGACAAACTGGCTTATCCACCTGGCGCGCTATTGGCGGGTTTAACATGATGACGATAGAGAAGCGACCAAGCAGCTTCTTGTTTACATTCAACAAGCCGGCCATCGAAGCGCAGCGACCCGTTGATGCCGCTGTCGCTGCTATTTAAAAAGATTTCAAAGGCAAGTTTTCTCTGAAAATGGAACAGAAACTTGCCCTGGAACAATTCCTACAAAAGAAGGATGTGTTTTCCTTACTACCGACCGGCTTCTTTTTTTTTTTTTTTTTTTACTACCGACCGGCTTTCGCTCTGCCTCGCCCTGCAAAGTACGTCACCCGGATCGTTGGTCTGATTGGTTGAAGGACTATCCAATTGCGTACAGAGTCATTTGAACTATGCCCGTTGATCACGCCTCTTGTGCAGTAGAAAATACAGAGCAGACTCCCCAGAATAATGTTCAATCTGAAAAGATTGAGCTTGGTCTGGTGATAGCCAGAGCCACAGATAAGTTTTGCTTCAATATAAAAGAGATTCTCAGAGAACCTATGCTGTGAATTGTGCTAGCAAGAAGCAAACCACAACTATTTTTTATAACGCACCAGGTTAATGTTGATGTTAAATAGATTTTCTGGATTGTATTAATCAATATCAGATCACTCAAACAAAGATCGATTTTAATTGCAGAATCGATTATTTGAACCTAGCCCTATGTTTGAGTTTATTTCATTCATCTCTGCTAAACCTACAACCATTTAAACCTCATCTGTCCTGGGAAAGCGTCTGTATACTAATGAACAAATGCTGCACAAACACAACTGGAGGGTAACAACATACGGAGGACGGATACAAAGATCAGATTTTAAAACAGCGCTCCAGACATCTGCTTTTGACTTCCACGTGGAAATCAAAGGTAGAGTGCCAGATTGTTGCCACGGCAGGAAAGAGGACATGCTGTTGACAGAACAGTATTAACTGTTATCGGCCAGGTGAGGCGTTTTCAGCCTGCAGGGAACAACAGGTCAGTGCGCAAACAGCAATAACACCTGATAGCACCTTGTGTTACATTGTCAGGTATTGTGAACCAAATATTATAACCAGCTGATTTAGTGGCAGTGACTTGCTCAACAGTTAAGAGTTGTGAGAACAAATTGGGCTAAGATTGTGAAATTCTAATTTAACAATTGTGTAAAATGTGGACCAATGCTGAATTCCAAAATGCTCGTTATTGAATTATCTAGGGTGAATAATATCACGGTGGACAGTACACTCAAAAAGCTTTTAACAAATCAGTGATATCAGGTTACTCGAAGGGAAGGGATTGATAAAGAAAGGTGGTTTTTTTTATGCACAAATTCTAACCATGATGTAATTTGAGTGTTGATATTATTAACTAAACACTGCGGTGCACAATAAGGAACAAACATGTTTAGTAGGAATGCATTTCTGAAGTAAACAGAAGTTTCAAGCATTAACTTGTCTGACACCTATCAGGCTGATTTAAATGTGACTCTTCAGTAATTACACTGGCAATAGCATAGTGGTAACATATACTATATATAAGCTATATCTTAACGTCCCTCCTTTTTGAATTTTGTGGACTTTTTTGCAGTCATCTGTGCTATATCAAACTAATGCAATTACAGCCTATAAAGGGAAACTGCAATGGCAAATAAGATTTGCACATTTTGGTTTTATCTATTGGCTCTGTTATAAGCTTCCTGGGGTTATTTTAACGCTTAAAGGGCAGAAACATACTGTACTCGAAACACAGTGGTAGCATCACAAACACTCTTTAGGCACGAGGCATGTTGCTGAGGACGTAATATGAAGACAAAAGGCATTAAACAATGTAGACTGATCTCACTAAGTGGCGTATGTATGACACGCCAATTTGTATGCCATGTTTGCGTGTTATCAAGACGCATAATCGTTTTTTAGCGTGTTTATCAACGCCGTTTGGCCTCCATTGACTTACATTACATGTGAATTATCACTGTATCGAGTAGTATGAAAAGATGGAGGTTGGTTGGGGTGGCGGATGGGTAAAACATAGGACTTTCACCCAGGAGAGCCGGGATTGCATCCCGCGTGTGGCGTTTATCAACTGTTTGATTATTTTTTTAATAAAACCTTCCCCAACGTTCTTTTCCTAAACCCAACCGTTTACTGTTTTCCTAAGCGCGTGACGTTGGTTACCATTGTGTTTTTGTCGTTTTTTTTAGTGTTACTAAAGCCTTTCCCGATAACACGCCACGTGGTGTGTATGTTTACATCCGCTGTATACAGCGTAAACATACACGTGGATAGCTCAAAATGCGTACAGATAACACGCCATTTGGCTTTAGGAAAGTGGCGTGTATGTTTACGCAAAGTCATGATGCCATGTTGCAGATGCCATGTTGAACAATGTGTAGGTGTCTGTTCAGCCACATAATGTGTCTGGCCACTAAATAACCATGCTGATCCTTTTGTTAAACTAGCTAGCTGGCAAACTAGCTTAGCCTTTTTTGGAATCTCACAGCAGGTTACTATAAGGAAGAGAAGATGAGACCATGCTAATTAAAACCCCAAACCCCCTTTGAAACATGCTTTTGGATAAGGACCTTTTTGTGGATAAGACACAATTTAAGTATAAAATAACATTTTATAAAACATCTAAATAAAAACAAAACACCTTAAAAACATTTTACAGTTAGAAAGAAAATTATTTTTAACCACCAGTTTTGTTAAAAAAGAGGCCTTTCTCGTGCTGCGTTCCAGACACAATTTTTAGCCCGTAAGTTACGACTTCAAGTCACGACTCACAGCTTGGCAGCGTTCCAGGCAAAGTCACGACAAACCCTCCTAGCTAGCGTTAGCTAGCGGCTACCTAACGTTGACGTTAGCTAGCGCTAGCTGATACTAGCGATTTCTAGTCTGCGACATATTTTGGGCTTCATTTAATAAACATAGCCTGTAGTAGTACACAATCGTATGTGTATTGTTTTGATTACAATGTGTGGAATTACTTTACGTTGCCTATTTATGTCTATTTATTTCTATTTCTCACCTCTTACATTTTAACTGGCTTATGCTATTTTACTAGCTTACAATCTTTGTCACAACAGCTCACTGTGACACATAAAGGACCAGTGTGTAAGATTTAGGGGGTTCTATTGGCAGAAATAGAATATAATATTCATTACTTTTTCATGGGGGGTGTCAAGCATGCTTCAAACTCGTGGTTTAAGCAGCAGCTACCATAGCGAAATCGGAGGGGTTAGAGTGGGAGATAAGGGCGATGCTCCAATTTTTTTTTAAATGCTCTGCCCTCTATCCAAAATCCTCCCGCGAGGCTTTAAGCCTTCATTTTATTTAATGGGTGATTTATTTAAACGTCCACCCCCCTAAACAGTTGTCATGAAGGGGGATATTAGCATACCTCTCAAGTCTCACGCATTGGGCGTGAGACACACGCATTTCAACCCGTTCACACGCTCACACGCCACACCTTGTATTTCTCACGCAGAGAAATTACCAGTATAACGCCCACCAAGTTGCGCCGCTATTTTTTAAACAGTGGAACAGGCAGAGGAATCAAGTGAGTTCCCCATAGAGTTCAGAACGCCCTGCCACGCACCAGCTGAGTGAGTGCGGATTTCAAGTTGCGGCTTTCGTCGCTGTTTGTGAGATAAGATTGAGTGACAAGTGTTCTTATATACAGTCTATGGTGTACTCGCCCTGTTGTTTATTTGGTTGCCATGACTTCGCGAGTGATGATGTCCTGTCACTGTTCAAGTTGAGGGGAGAGAGAGCGGATGACAGTTCGCATGAGTTCAGTAGAGCACACGGCTCTGTAGAGTCGTGTAATTATGACTTTATATACTACATGTACATAGCGGAAACCCTGTTGTGCGTCTGCCCTATTTCTGATACTGTGGCGGCAGAAATCAACATAGAGGAAACAGTGGGTAGCTTTTGCGCCTATTATTATTATTATTATTATTATTATTATTATTATTATATCTACGTTGCTATGTTGAATCGGCTGCAGGGCTACTCTGACAGTTTTATATTTTTAGAAAGATACCCATTTTATAATAGGCCTACCCATAATACTTTAACAATACCCATAATAATTTGGAATATTTTTAGTTTTTTCTTTCCTTTTATTTTTACTACACAACCTCCCGGCCCCCATTGTGAAAACCTTTGGCCTAGGCTATTTCATTATATTTTATCCAGACAATGCATAGTATTAATTATTGCGCACGCGCGCGCGCGCACACACACACACACACACACACACACACACACACACACACACACACACACACACACACACAAAGAAATACAAAATTAAATAAACATTTTTTTATTTGCACGAATTTATGTAATTTCTGAGCTGATTTATTTATCAGCTCAGACTCCGTCCCCACCCTAACCCCTGCCGCCAAAATCTCACTCTGAACTCTGTTCAAAACTTGAGGGCCCTGTATTAGAGACCAGAACCGTTTTGGTACCAGGCTGTAAACTTTAATGTTTATTTCTGCTGTGAATTTGGGATTTTTTTTAACCTTGGTGTTGTCCTCCCGTCGACCATGCAGCTTTTTGTCATTCTGGATCAAAATGAAAACTAATTTTTCAACACTTTTGTGGCTTTTTTTTTTGACATTTTGAAGCTTTTTGTCACTTTTTCCGATATCTTTGTTGATTTTATTTGTATTTTATTTTTTTTTACGTTTTTGGTTTTTTTATCAAGTTTTTGAAGCTTTGTATAACTTTTTTGTCACTTTTTCTGATGTCCGTCGATTTTTTTTTAGGTTTTTCTTGGTTTTTTTTCCCACGTTTTTGAAGCATTTTTGTCACATTTTTTCAACCTATCAATTTTTTTCCAAATGCAATTTTGTCAAAAGTTAAATATATTATTTCTAACATAGTATAATAAAGTATAAATCTTACCCTTCTGTGGAGTTTCTTTATTCTGTTGTTCAGTCACATATTCACACACTGCCAGCAGTTTCAGGAACACAGAAAGACTGTTAGCATCTTTTGGACCTTCTTTTGACATTCAGTGGCACCACATTTGTTAGCTGCTTAACGTTACAACTTCTTGTTTCGGTAAAGACTTAAATGTAACAAGAGCCAGCTAAAATATTTTGCAAGTTATGTGGGCTTACTAGACACTTTTGGTGCTAAAAAACGCCTGTAGACAGAAAGCAGATGGACATTTAAAAACTTGCTAGCCTAGCAACATTACAGCTGAAAACCATCCATAATGCAACACTTTCTTAAAGTAACAGGCACTCTTTAGCAGAACTGAGCTGAGAGAAGCTGCTGTTGTAAATAAATAAAATACGTTTTTTTTTTACCCAACCCACTTTTATCCAGAAAAGACTGTTAATATGTCAGCACGGTAGTGTGCTATCTTGGTTTTTCTAAGCTCTTTTCTTGCAGATACACAACAGATAGCTAAATGATGTCATCTTATTCTTACTATGGTGAGGTATCACAGTATGTTACAGGTTCCCTGTCCCATTTCTACAGTTTGTCATGGCCTCAAGACAAATGACTGCATATTTTGTGTAAAATGTGGACCAATGCCAATTCCCAAAATGCTCATTATTGAATCTCCTCTACCATAAATCACAATAAATGGTAGTCCAGGGTGAATAATATCAGGGTGGTGGACATAGACTCAAAAAGCTTTTAACAAATCAGTGATAATCAGATATTTGGTTATTTGCAAGAAAGCCATTGATAAAGAAATGTTTCTTTTTCTTTTATTCTAAAGCAGTGCTATAATGGCCTGAGATATACCAATATGCTGACAATTGAACAGGACATCCATTTGATAAAATGTTCAACCTTTTAGGCTACTATAGTGATTTTATGCTTAAAATAAAATAAATTGTTTATCTTTTTCCACCAATCCAAAAACAATATACAGTCAGGTCAATTAGCTATAACTTTAAGGTTATCAGTTATTTCGAGGTCAAAACAGCTCACTGTTGGGAAGTATCAGTCTGTAGCATGACATAAAATGTGATCAGCATCTCTCAGCTGCTGTAGCAGAGCCCCTTCCAACATGTCTGCTGATGCAGGAAAAATACTGCAAGACACCTGGGGGGGGGGAGAATTGAAGTGGTCGAGAGGGTTGGTGCCTTTTAAGTTTACGTTTGATGCATTAAAAGAAAACGGGGAGTTGATACAGCAATGTGTTACACTGTCATTTACTGGAAGCTGCTCCACGCTTTGTTTTGCAAAAGATATGAATGCTGCACTGATACACACAAATGTAATACCACTATCAGCGTGTCTAGTGTTATGCTACACCATGCAGTATTAAAAGGTCTCAGTGCGGACTTTCATATACTTTTTTTTTTGTGTGAAGTTAACGTAGTTTATTATGGCACGATACATAACGTATGCCGTATAACACATCAGATGAATCATAAGAGGCCTGTTTTGTGAATCTAGTTTTCTGACTTTGGGTTACAACTCTACAACAATTATTCGTTTTTACATGGGTTAGATGCTGTAGGCTCTTACAAACTGACAGTTTGTCTGTTGCTATTAGGTACTTGTACACTCGTGGCTTTGGACTAGTTCAGTGGTTCCCAAACATTTTCACGTGAAGGAACCCTAAACCGACACAAATTAGACCACGGACCCCCATTTGATAAGTTTTCATCCCAGGGTCCCCCATTTGATAGGAGTTTTGCTTTATTACAGAATGTGTAGGAAACCCATGACCCAAATAGTCATACTTTTCACTCTAATTCTATCTATACGTAACATTACGTATGGATGGAATTAGAGTGGAAAAGAATGATTCTCCTTTTTGTTGGGGACCCCCTGGAACCCTCTCAAAGACCCCACTTTGGGAACCACTGGTCTAGTTAACTAGCTGTTTTATACTGGATTTAATAACATACTAAATTTCAAATATAGCTCTTTACTGCAGGCTAAATAAATAAAAAAAAAAAAAAGCATTTACATGTTGGAAATGTTGTATAGTGCTGAAAATCTGTTGCATTATTACACAAAGTAATATCTACATAATATCATAGATGTCACCCAGGTTAGAGTTAACAATATTAAGAAAGCACAATCACAATCATGTGTATAAAAGCTTACTTTATGAAGCACAGACTAAATATTCAGTAAATATGTCCTTTACATAGTATAAGCATCCTGTCAAAGAACAGTTCAGATATACAAACAAAACAAACAAAAAGACAGATCCAATGCTGACATCAAAGTGCCTAAGTTTTCATTTTTTAAATTAAACATAACAATCAACAAATCTTTTTTTGTCACAATCCTATATTACAGCACAGGCCTACCCTAGAACATTGGGAAACAATGGTTAGCACAACAGCCAAAGTGACTATAAGGGGAAGTCTCCCTGTAAGAAAGCAGTTATTCATCCTAACAATACAGCTTTATAAAATGGTACGTCCTCTCTGAAAACTCAGCTCCGCTTCAGTATTTTGGTCTGTACAAGGATCCGGTCCCAGGATTCCAGCTGTGATTCCAGGTGTCCAGCCAAGTCCCAAAAGAATCTCAGATCCTATCAGTCACTATTAATATGATATACGAAGCAACAGAAGCGCTGTGTCCAGAGCCAAAGATTTCATATACTGTCGATATCCACAGCTCTGGTTATGTCAACATGCTTCTGTGCCACACTGAGGCTGAGTGAGGGAGGACTTAGCTCACTGATCTACAGTTGTGTCATAAGCAAATTACATAGAAAGAGAAAATGTGTGGTGTGTGTGTGTGGTGTGTGCGTGTGTGTGGGTGGCTTGGAATCAATTAAGGTGCTCACAAACAGCGGTACCGCCACCCCTACCACCACATCCCCACTTCCTCTCACCCTCCTCCCATTAGAAACAGGCTTCATATGTTGTGTTCCCAGTTTGGACAAACGTGTGCTGGATGTCTGTTCTGCTTGTTGTTGGCTGGCAGAGAGCGTCTTACTTAGAAAACCAAAGCAGTCTCTTCTTAGAAAATGAGTCTTTCCTCCCCCTCCCCCTTGTGGAGGATGTTTTGATGGCTACTCTGCTGGTGGAGTTGTTTTGCTGCTGTTCCCTTCTCCATTCCAGTATGCTGACAGGTTTCTTGACTTTATCACGTTAAGCTGGAGCAGACCTGCTGCTACACTCTCCAATAAGCCAGTCTCTCCCAAAAACATCCTCAACTGTTAGGAAGGATGGCAATCAAAGGAATACACCGGTATTAGTAAATGCCTAACACAAGGCCAAGCAAGCTATATTAGGTCCATGTAACATGTTATAAATCAGAACATAGATTGGTTAGATGTTCTGTTTTGGGAGTTAAAGGTATATATTTTGTCAAAAGGATGATGTCTGCCTTGGTGCTGAAGATGCTTTTGAGAGCTCCAGGCCCTGATTGTGATGGCAGTCTTATTCAGCAGAAGGCCATCAGACTGTTTCTCACCAAACATGCTCAAAAATCTTCATAGAAAAAACATGAACCTGCTATATTTACTTCTTCCTGTTGCCTACAGCTTCAACAACTCAACTGCTTAAAAAGAGCATGCCAATGCACACACACACATACACCGGCTGACCCACTCATATGGTACGTCTCCCACCCACACCTTCCTGTTCTGCCCTTCACTTTGATGTTCGGAAACCTCACACCCGACCGTATAATGTTACATATTAGCTCAGTGCACTCTGCCGTGATATAAGAAGAGTAGTTTGTGGGATAAAACGGAACATGGCACAGTGCTTTCATTCAGTCACATACAGTTATCCTCTTCAGTTCAGATTTGACTGGTTGGAAAAAAACATACAGAATAACTGAATACATGTCAGTATTTGGGGTAGCGGCAGCTTCGAAATTCCAGACCCAGATCTCTCTGACAAGTGACTGACTAACACTCTCTAAATCCCTCAACATCTAGTGTCAAGGTGGCCTTGAGTAAGGCACTCAACCTCCAGTTCCTCCGGTGGAGCAGCTTAGTGAACAGTTCAAACCTTGGCTGTTCCTCTTGGCAGCCACTTACAAATGGATGTAGCTGTATGAACGTCAAATGGAAATGGCTGAAAAAGAGCGAGCATGCTCAATGTAAACCCTTCCTGGGGTGAATAAAGGTTTGGAGAATTAAATAAATAAATAAATATGCTATACATGGCAGGGACATGATCCTTCTGAGAAGTTCTTTTGGAGAGTTTTTGTAAGTCTGGGATAGATATGTTGCATCTTCACACGCCACACTCCGCCCATACCGTAGGTCCATACACACGCCTGTGAGTGGCTGGTTGTGTAAACACGAGTGGGAAACAAAAGGCCAAAATGCTACAGTAGTACCATCTCCATCTGCATCACTGCCTGCCTCCTGGAGGACAGGACAGAGAGGACAAAGACAAACCAGTCCGTCTCTCGTTCTTTGTTCTCTTTCTGGCCTTCAACTAAGACATTATGAATGACTTAAAGCTCTGCTCATAACTAAAGACACGTGCATCGCTCTGAGTCTCATTTCAAAATAATACTGATGATGTCGTTATAAATAGTGATCAAAGTAATGATCATTTTAATGTGCAATAGTAAAAGTTCAAAGGTCTGAGGTTTGGTAGGGTCACTTGTTGGGCATCGAGCACGGGCTCTTCATCTTCTTCATCTATTGCTCAAGGACAGAAACTTATCACCAGGGTTGATAAATTCTACGAAGGACAGTGAGTCATTCCTCCTGTTGCTACCCACCTTCTTACTGTAAGTACAACAGGAGGAACGGAGTAGCCCAAAACACTAAATACTAACAGAAAACCCAGTAAGAAGTGGGAGGATTAAGCTAGTTTGGCTTGGAGATGTTGTTTGGTGGGCTTTGGGGTCACTGGTCCTCCTTCCTCCCCTCAGCTCCTCTGTCCTGGGGCAGTGCATCCAGCGGCCCTCCCGTTCAGCCCGCCCTGAGCCTGACTGATGGACGGGGAGGACTGCGTCTTGCGGAGGTGGCACTCGCGGCTGGCCAGGCCACCCTCCATGATCAGGCCAGTCATCACGCTGGCCTCGATCTTCTCGAGGTCATCCGTCTCTGCGCGGATTTTGGCCTGCAGGAGGCTGATGTACGTCTCATACCGAGTCTTCTGCTCAACGAGAGGGGCGGAGGAGAAAGAAAGTGAGAGAAAGAAAGTGAGACTAATAGAAAATGACTCAACAGTGTGGTTCCGGAAGCGAAAGTCCCATTCAT
The DNA here is from genome assembly GCF_008315115.2 of Sander lucioperca. Taxonomy (NCBI): domain Eukaryota; kingdom Metazoa; phylum Chordata; class Actinopteri; order Perciformes; family Percidae; genus Sander; species Sander lucioperca. The sequence goes on along the minus strand of NC_050173.1, from coordinate 51,170,123 downwards.
TTTCTCCATAAGAATTTTGATTATTAGCCATATTGTCTCAAGTCGATTGTGATTGGTTTAAAGAAATGCCAATAAACCATCCCGGAATGTATGTGTGGACTAGCCAGACCCTCCTCTGCAGCGCTGTAGAGGAAGGTCTGGCAATGAGAGACTAATCCGAGGTAGACTGACCACGAGCCACCAGGTTGTGAAACGATGGTTTATGCCCCTGTAGAAGCCACAATTCCATATAATATCAACAATAATAATAAAAACATGTTTTATTCGCAATGTCATGGAAAAGGACTACACTACCCACAATCCTAAGCATTACAGTGACGTCTCCGATTGGTGGAGCTCGCTGTTACCATGGAAATGTTTACCGTGCCCGCGAACTCGCAAGCGGCTATGTTAACATTATTGTACCTTTGCCTTTTTTGCCGTTTTAAAAATGTTGTTTTGGCCGAATCAAATGTTTTATTGTCGCGGTTCATCTCGTAGCTGATTGGCTAGGTTAGAAGAAAACAATAAAGTTTGATAATGAGATTTCATATGTGTGTTAACTGAACATCTTCCTTGCTACTAATAAAAAAAATACAAAATCATAAATGATATAGCCTAGAAATCTAGACACACCCTAGCGACAGCAAATGTAATTTGCAGCCAGGGTCAGTCTAGCAACTCTCCGTTGGCTTGCGAGCTGGAAAAACCAAACTCTGGTCAGGCCACTCACATCGTGTATAGAGTCGGTGGGCGGGCTTATGGCTGCTGCTGCTGGGAACAGTGTTCTTCTGGAAGACTTGGAGTTAAGATTTTCTTTGAGAAAAGAACAAAGATGGCACTGAAATGATTCTTAAAAAAGGAAGATGTGTTCGGAGTTTTGCCGTTGTAGCGCTATCCTATTGCGTGCAGAGGGAATTTGAAAGACAACCGTTTATCCCGCCCCTTGGATTGAGCCCTGCCAATGGTGAGTTCCCAGACCCAACATCTTGATGTGGGTCTGGCTTGTCAGGCTATAAATGATATACTTATGATAATAGAATGGTTAAGAAAGGAAAACAGCTATCACTTTACACTGGCCATCTGGCATGTTTTTGGTTTCTTAGCTGCGCTTTAACTTGAAAAAAAACATAAGAAAAAAACATTAAAAAAATAAAAATGACACCTGATAAAACAGACAAATTAACGAAGCTATTCAAAGCCCGTACCTCGTACGTGAGGTAGTGCTCCTTGAGCCGGTACTCCTCCCACTCGCGGCTTTTGGGGTCAGCTGAGGGCGAGTTTTTCCGGTGCTCCTCCAGCTCCAGGCTCATCTGCTTCAGCTTGCTCTCATGACTCAGCAGCTGTTCCTCCTGCACCAATCACAGCCCGGACAAAAACCAGAAGAACCCCAAAACAGCCAATCAGATGCAAGTGGACAAAAATAGAATAGTGTGTGTGTGTGTGTGTGTGTGTGTGTGTGTGTGTGTGTGTGTGTGTGTGTGTGTGTGTGTGTGTGCGTGCGTACCTGTTTGAGTCTGGTGGATGAAGACGGCAGGATTGGCCGACAGAATTTCTTCATGGAGCCGATGGCGGCAGGGAAGGCCGGAGCGGAGAACAGCGCCGCCACCAGGTTTATCCGAAAGATCCAAGACATCATCTCCTCCTCACTACTGGAAAGAGAGTGAATGGAGAGAGAGCAGGTGAGTAGAATGAAAATTGTTTCTATTGCTGTACACGTAGTTCGACTCATCAACACAGGTTCATCTACAAGAAAAAGCCTGGTACATTCAACTGGCTGCAGAACATGACAGAAAAAAGACAATCGATTCACAGAATGTAACTGAAATGATGTAATTGTCTAACTAGTATCAACTAGTATTTTGTCATTGCGTGCCTAAATTTACAAAACAATTCCACTGTCTGATAATTGAGATGACAGTGGATTTAGGTATCACAAAATACTCTTATAAAGATCTAATTAGGGAAGAGACTTTTTAGCTACAATTTACTTTATTAAGTACTTTATAAACTCTGGTGCTGCATACAATTCATCTTCACCAGACCCAAATGCAATCTGCGTTTTCAGTGGTGATCCAGAATGAAAGTCTACGGAATCAAGCAGAGTGTTTTCTTAATTGGGGGGGAAATGTGTTTACATTCTGAGTTTTATTTTTATGTATTTGATTCGTTTAAAATCTGCAGAAAATCCATGGATCCGTCCATCCATCAATCCTCTACACCAGCTCATTATGTTCAAGATGGCCCACTGACGGTCTACATCAAAATACATCAAAAAGTTTCAGGATCTTTGGACAATGCCATACATTGAAAACGTGAAAACATTTCAAAACATATATGTATAAAAATGGAAACTTCCATTGTATTTGTCTTATTTCCTGTCCTTTTGAGGCTTAATTGTTTTATGAAGCGTAATGAAAACATCTCAAATTCAACTTACGGGGCGTGCAGCAGGAAGACTCTCCAGTCTGAGGTTTTGAGCTTCAGTACGTTGGCTCTCTTGCTGTAGTCGGTGGCACGAGTGGCTAAAGCGTGGTGGATCCGCACTGCGTTCTTCAGGTCCACCTCGGAAATGTCGGCGTCAGGCTTGTACTCATCCTGGGTAAGTAACAGAAAAAAACAAAGACATACAGAGATTGTAGGTCTTATGTTTTGGAGCCTGTAAATGTTGTTATGTTTCAGTCATTTTGTCTATTATAGCAGAGAATATAGAGAGTATACTAAACTCTTTATCCTGAGACATAGTCCTCATTAAATGAAACAATAAGCCTAAAAATTAGATGATTAGATTAGATGTCCATCACATAATTTAAAATGTTGTGAAAATATCACACTGCTGCTCTCCAGCAGGGGGAGACAAACACACAGCAGAGCAGTCATGCCTCATTTCCTCTTTTAATGCTCCATCTGGCTCTCTCTCACACACACACACACACACACACACACACACACACACACACACACACACACACACACACACACAGCAGCTAGCAGCATCCACCACCGCAATGACAGCGGTGCTGGATGTGTGTTTCTATGGTAACAGAGCAGAGGATGAGGTGTGGTACCTTTTGGAGATACAAGATCATCCCCTTCAGAACCGCGTAGAACTTTTTCCAACCACGGCGACCCCTCGGGGCTGGAAGAGAGAAAAGCGAAGAAATAAAAAAACTTTTGGCATATTTTTTACAATAAGTTATTATGAATTTGTTCATTTCAGTTAAGTGTGTGTGTGTGTGTGTGTGTGTGTACAATCACTCACTGCGTTTGCCGTCCATGTCAGCGTGGCTCTTGCGGGTCAGCACTCCATGTTTGTAGGTAACGGCATTTAAGAGAATGGGAATGGCGATGAAAGGGTTATGGCCGTCCGTTACCCTGGCAACACGCTTACTCCCACCCTCACATTGCTCCTCCACCAGCTCTGACAGACTCTTCCTCAGCTCCTCCTCCTCACTGCGCACACAAATACCCATTCAGACAAACCTGAGCAGCACATATTCAAGTGTACTTACTTCTGAAAAAACTTGCGTAGCCCAAGTACTTTTCCTTTTCACGAACACAAAATGCATACTCACACTGCCCACTCAAGCTTCTCATTCTTGATAGAGTTATACAAGACCTGTGTGGGCAAGGCAAGAAAAGAGAGGAACTGTAAACATTCTCTTTTAACCTGACTACAGGGTAAAGAATGTGAAGACATGCTTCAATTCTGAGGCTAAGACAAAAAGAGGTTTTGTGGTTGCTGTACTTTCTCATGAGGCGATCTGTACCTTTAATAAGTCTTTAGGGAAGTCTTTGCCATTGTTGAGGCCATCGAGATTACTGATGAACTGTTGGCAAGACATCTTCTTCCCAATGTTCTGAGGAGAGGTGAACAGACAGACAGATAGACAGACACAAAACAATCAGTTCAATTAACGTTTTAACGTGTGGAAGTAAACTGGTCAATCTTTAGCTCAGCTCGTTATCCACAGAAGTTGACAAATATTCAAATTCCAAAGCAGCTGATAATTTCAACCTAGTTTTAAGTGCTCTAACCTGAATGCAGTTTTGCAACTATCCACTGGGTGGCAGTGTTATGCTGCTGGTTCTACTAGTAGTGGCGGTGAGAGGTTCCACCTTTTGTGTTAGTAACAGCTTACTAGAGCTGGGCAATATATCGATATTATATCGATATCATGATATGAGACTAGATATTGTCTTAGATTTTGGATATCGTAATATGGCCGGGTTGTCTTTTAAAAGGCTGCATTACAGTAAAGTGATGTCATTGTCTGAATTTACCAGACTGTTGTAACTGTTCTATTATTTGCCTTTACCCACTTACTCATTATATCCACATTACTGATGATTATTTATCAAAAATCTCATTGTGTAAATATTTTGTGAAAGCACCAATAGTCAACATTACAATATCGCTGCGGTGTCGATATCAAGGTATTTGGTCAAAAATATCGTGATATTTGATTTTCTCCATATCGCCCAGCCCTACAGCTTACCATAAATTTCCTTAGCCTCTTATTATGATGCATCATTACAGGGTGAAAACATAGGGAGGCGTTTCTGTATTACTTCCCCTTTTCTGTCTGAATAAAGCCTGTAACCTAAACAGATACAGCTGTGGGACTAAATCTGAATCGACTCGCTACTGTTATAGAAAAAAGAAAAAGAAAACAAGATTTGGTTTGTGGCTTCCTATTTGCATTTTCATCTGAGGAGGCCCACGTAACAGACAAGACAACCCTGCTCCCTTTTCTAGGAAAAGTACAAGAAAAAAAAGGATGGGATATAACAGGTGTCACAAAATGTTTTATGCTCCATTTAATCTGCTGTTCACTTTGTTTGAATTTGAACTCTATTTTAGACATTGTGATTTGCAGCACTGCAGATCAATTGTATTTCTCATTGCTTATACCAGTACTGCATTTTATTCTAAGCAGAATAAATCAGCTACTGATCATTTCTTTTTGGTAAACAATATTTAAGCAACCAAACATTTTCTGTCAATGCACAACAATGTTTAAAAAATGTATATATCCCTGTGTGTGCATCCTTTATTATGAGCCTAATGTGACTGATCAAATTTTAAATAATCATGACTTAATGAAATGGTATTATTAGCTGACAAGAGGAGGCACAGATGTCAATGAGGACAGTGTTAGTACTATAAATATACTTACCACCTGCACGGGTGGAGAGAGACCAGGCGGCCACATTTGGTTAGCAGGGGAAGGATTTGAAAGGGAGGAAAAGGAAATTGAAAAGAGAGAAAGGATATCAGGTCGAGGAGGGAAATTCACTCGCAGGCGGGTCGAGGAAAAGCAAAGCACAGGACCTACGATACTGATCGTGTTATGCTGCCCAGATCACAGTGCTCCAGTTTAGAACCGAGCAGATGAGACTATTCGAGGAGAGGAGAGACAGAAACAGGTCAGAAAGTAGGCCGCGGAGGAGAGAGAAAGAGAAAGAGAGAGGAAAGGGTTGACAGAAAGAACAAGAAATAGATAGAAAAGAAGGTGTGAATGGAGACATGCCATTGCTGACAAAGGACTGTCTTTATACTTTGATTTGCAGGAAGACTAGTCTATATCAACGATGTTTCTTTTACGGGATAGTTCCGTGCCGCCGAAGGTTCTGCCGGATGTCCCTCATTTTCAGATGGATGTCCCTCACCTTCTGATTTCTTTGTGTTGGCATTCTAAACTCCGGTCGATTCAGAAAACATCCTCCGAGCTAGAACCGACAATCAAATTATGTCTATCTTTTTTTTGAGTAAAATTCTCATCACACACTCGACAGCCATTATAATTCCAGAGCTCGCCTCCCTACGTGCACGTTCCAACCAAAACAAGTTCCTTCCCGAGGCTATTTTGCTGAGGCACCGTTGCTCCGTCCGGCGCTTTGCGCCGCCCAAGGCGATTGTGCGCCGCCCAAGGCGATTGTGATTGGTTTAAAGAAATGCTAATAAACCAGAGCACGTTTTTCTCCCATCCCGGAATTCTTTGTGGACTAGCCAGACCCTCCTCCGCGGCACTGTGGAGGAAGGTCTGGCAATGCGAGACTACAGGAAGACTAGAGGAAAAGGGAATCCTGCAGAACCAGAAAGATAGACAACTACAGTACATACATGTCCGTGTAGATCGGTGTTGAGCAGCATAAGGGCGCAGGTCAATGTGTGGGCTCCATCTGCAACAGGACATTACACAAGGCCGACGTCAGCTAAATGTCAAATCACTCCTCTACACACACATGCACACGCACACGCACACGCACACACACACACACACACACACACACACACACACACACACACACACGCACATGTGTGAATGCAGTGCCATACATTCCTTTATAGTTCATTCAGACACAAATAACACACACACATCTGCAGAGCTGCATAAATAGCCGGCATGCTAAAATAATCAGCTAGTTTTTGAAATGATTCAGTATTTTTTATTACGCAAGTACTCATAACTTTACCGCCGCAGTGTAAATATGCTGCAGTCAAGAGTGTTTGTTTAACTGGGATTGAAATGGGAAACTGTAAAAGTAATGTCAAATCAATTTACGTATATATATAATAAAACATGTCGTATTTTTAATTTTTTTATGACTTATTGTATTTATTATATTGTTCCTCATACCGTCGTTGTCGTCATCACCGTCATATTCTTCGTGGCTCTGGCCTTCTTCAGAGGTAAGTGTCTGGGGGTTGCAGTGGCAGAAGCGTCTGGAGAAATGTACAAGGACCCTCTCTCTCTCCTGGGTCTCTCCCATCAGTGGAAAGGCCTTTAAGAAGTTCCTGTCACACACAAGTCACAGGTTAACAGGAGATCAAATGGTTTCCGATAATGCATCTCTGAAAAATATAGGATTTCATCACTTCTGGCAGTAAATAGAATTTGCGGAGGAATTCAGCGCTCAATGGTGTTTTAAGCCCCCAAGCAGCGCTGCCTGGAAGACGACGTTGGGGGCTTAAAACACCAAAGCCGACAGCTTTGTTGGAAAACCTTATCAGACATTTGACTTTGAGAAAAACTGCAACAGTCAAACCTGCTTTTTAAAACTTCGTGACTCGTGGTCATGTGTGTATATTGTCATAATGAAGGATTGTGTCATCTTTATCTTTATGTGTGTGTGGTCTTGTGTTGAGAACTAGCTGCACTTCTGAACTGCAAATAAATGGATTTGATTTGGTAACCGTATGACAGAATCAAGAGGTTTCACACAGTCTCACTTTCATTCTTTCCAGGTGATACATTAATGTAGAGTTGAAACAGAAAGTCTAATAATCAATTAGTCAATTGACGGAAAAATTATCTGCAACTATTTTGATTGAGTTTCATTCATTTTTCAAGCAAAGGCGACAAATATTCGGGCTGGTTCAAGCTTCTCTGTGAGAAATGTGAGAATTTGCTGTTTTGTTATAAAGTAAATTGAATCTTTTGGGGATTTAGAATTTTGGTTGGACATAACAATATGTGAAGACATCACCTTGGACTTGAATTTGTGATATTCTTTTGCCATTTCTTTTCAAATTTCATTGACTAAACAATATATCTTGATCGAAAGAATTTCTATGCAGTCAGATTAACGCAGGCAACTACAATAACCTTCATTAACCCATTACTGTACATTAGGGCTGTGATAAGTGACAACGTTGTTGAATATCGCCATAACGATATTACTCGTGATAAATAAACAGGTATTAAATTGTACTTAGTTCTGCTGCTTTCAGTATTCTGCTAAAATACAACAAATTGCTTGTTGAATTTAAAATAAAAGGAAATCATTTCTAACTTTCTTTAATTGAACACATTGAACAGTGAATTGAATATGAAAGGCAGCACTAAAAAAACTGTACACTTTAAAGTGTGGTTTTCTACTGATATTTTCTTTCAACTAACACAAAAAGTCTTTGAGTGTCTTTCGCGATGTGTTTATTGTGCCAGAGTTGATACTGCGATGACGATTAAAAAAAAATCTATATATTGTGCAGCCCTACTGTATATGTACACATTATGATGATTATTTCATTCCTACCAGACATTATTATGGCTGACCTTAGTGTGAAGACCTTGGTATCCAAGATCCAAACAATACCCAAATGAATGCAGGACTTTTCCTTTGTGAAGTGTTAGTTTTTAAAGTCCTCATATCATGCTTTTTGGCTTTTTCCCTTTCCTTTATTGTGTTATATATCTTTTTTGTGGACGTTATAGGTTTACAAAGTGAAAAAGCCCAAAGTCCCCCCCAAAGGGACTTACCATCTCCAACAGAAAACACTGTTCACAAACTGCTCCAAACAGCTCTATTGTAGTCCAGCCTTTACTTCAGAGACAAACGTGGTCACTTTGGAACACACGTTATAATGCTCACCTAGCTGCTAGCATGGCACGCCCTCATACTCTGCTTCTGACTGGCTAGTAGTCCTTACCTAGGTACTGTCAGGGCACGCCCTCATACTCTGCTTCTGACTGGCTAGTAGTCCTTACCTAGCTACTGAGCATGTGCGACTCCCAACAAAGATTGAACAGAAATGAGATGTCTCACTCTGTAGCTAAAACAGAGAGCTCAACACACAGGGTGAAAAGAGGAGCTGCAGCAATGTGCAGTACAACAAATATATGTTTTCTGAAAATTAAACCATGTAAACCTATTCTGATATAACCTCTAAATACAATTATGAACCTGGAAATGAGCATAATATGAGCACTTTAACAACAGTATACTGATCTGGCCCAGTCTGAAGTGCACACACGAGGTCTCTTAACTGAACACGGTGGGCTGAAGGCAGCAGTTGGAGACAGCAACATGTCAGGTACAGGGAAGTGATGTACTCCGCAGCATTCAGCTACACTGGCTAACTGTACTCAACACGACAGCTTGATTAGCACAAAGCTAATGCTTTGTGACGAGGGGGGGGGGGGAGGGACGTCCACATCACCCACTCATCACTTCCAAATGCTGACTGTGCATTACCTCAGGGCTCGATCCAGCGACAGGCCGGAGAAATCAAAGAAGCTCAGGTACTCCGATGCCACCAGCTGGCTGAACTCATTACTGCAGGGAGACAGAGAGAGAGCGTCAGCACATCAACGTGGCACTGAAGACGTATGAATGCGTTATAGAAATGTTTTACTTGACAGCTCTGTATTAGAGAATGCTCTTCTAGTGATGCTATAAGAATAAAGTACGCTTGTGCAGATGTGGTTGCTTGTGTGCATTCTTACATGTCCATCTATGTGTACATTATGTCTGTTTGCTCATACTGAACACATGTAACTATGTAAACATGTTTTCCTCTGTTTCTGGCTCTGGTTGTCAGTCCTTTAGTCATCATGTATGCACATGTGCAGTGTTGGAGGAGGAACTAGTTACATGTAGCGCCGTAATTTAATTACAAAATAAAGGTAACTGTAATCCGTTACAGTTACTGGGATGTGAAATGTGTAAATAAATGACTAAACTGAAAATGTCCATGATTAAATTGGGGGTTGCATCTGAATATTTTCTGTAAAAAGCTAGGCTATATGTTGAATAATATTTATTTTTGTTGCTTTGCATGTTTTTCATGTGCACAACGTCTTCTTTTGCCATTTCCAGCCACAGCCGTTTAGTAAAGTTTGATGCTGTTTGAATTTGCAGCGCCATAGCTGTCATTAGAAATTTAGAAAAGGAATCAAAAAGTTATTGAATGTAGCCTAATAAGTTATTATATATTATATATATATAACTAATTACTTTGATAAAGTAATAGTTACAGTACTATTACATTTGAAATAGGGTAACTTGTAATCGGTAACCTATTACATTTCCAAAGTAACTGCTGGGCGATATGGAGAAAATTAAATATCTCCATATTCTTGACCCATTACATCGACGTTGATATGGCAACAATATTGCAGGGTTGACTATTGGTGCTTTCACAAAATATTTTCACAATGAGATTTTAGATAAATAATCATCAGTAATGTGGATATAATGACTAAGTGGGTAAAGGCAAATAATAGAACAGCTACAACAGTCTGGTCAGTTCAGAAAATGACATCACTTTACTGTAATGCAGCCTTTAAAACCAGGAAAAGACAACACTTGTGTCATATGACAATATCCAAAATCTGAGACGATATCTAGCCTCATATATCGATATCGATACAATATTGATATATTGCCCAGCCCTACTGCACAAGTGTTACTGTGTGTGCGTGCTCACTTCTTGCCCAGGTGTCTGGCCACGTCACAGCGTTTGAAGCCCTCGAGGTGATAGAGGCGCTTGGCCAGCCTCTTGGCGGCCTCGCAGTCGGCTCGGCAGCCATTGGCCAGAGTGTCGGTGCTGCCGCGCTCCAAACGCTCCAGACTGCCCAGATCACACTCCTCTGAGTCAGACAGCACGTCTGTGAGGTTGGCATCACTGGAGGAGAGAACATACGCACACACGCACAAACGCACAAACAAACAAACACACAAAGCAGGTGCCTTTAGGTTAATTAATTGAAGACATGTCCGTCGTTTCGCGCCCACACACTTAAAACCAGACAGAGGAAACTGAACTGCTGAGCATAAAACTCAATTACATAAACGTATGTTCACATATACACAAACAAAAGTCAAATGAGGTTTGAATGACTTGTCATGACGCTGACCCAGTTTCGTTCAAAGCAATGAATCTAAAGGCTGATGGGAATGGGGAAGCGGCTTTCATCAGCCGCAATCTCTTCCAAAAAAGCTCCACTCATCTCAGACTGTTAACCTCTAACAATAAAGTGCTGTAATATAAAAAAATGTGAAATAAAGTGCTGTAATATAAAAACCTCAATTCTACTTTTGTATTCCTCTGTTTCAGGCACATGTAGTAGGGATAGACCGATTATCGGCCCTGGCTGATTATCGGGCCGTTTTTTGGCAGTTTGCAGATTATCTGTATCAGCGTTTTATTTGCCTGATAACCGATACAGTTAATTCATTAAAAAATGCGCTACTTTGGCTCGGCTACAGCTCTGTCTGTCCCTCTGCTTCGATTTCACTCATCACTGAGTCTGACTTAATGTCCTCTGACTATCTTTTACTGGGTATTATGTTGAAAGTTTCTCATTTATTAAATAATTGCTTAAAGCATTTAAAGTAAGTTTTGTGTTGGAGTTTGTAACATTCCAAAATCTTAATTTTGACTTAAAGATTTTCATTTTCACTGTAAATGCATATCGGTTACAAATATCGGTTATCGGTTTCATTAACTACTAATAATCGGTATTGGCCCTAAAAAAACAGTGGTGGGGGTGGATCCCCAACATGTAGCCTGGAAGTTAGAGAAGTGAGCTTTCCATTTATAAAGGCCCATATAGTGAACTGGCCTCAACGACTCCCATCAACTTGCCCTTGAGCAAAACCCCAAACTGAACAAGTATATTGTCCATCTCATGCTCATTGTCTGTCACTAGGCTGTCTATTCCAGCTGTGAATGGGTGTATCTGTGTGATTATGAATCAGGGCGTTCCTGCAAAACACTGAATGTACTCAATTACCCCTGCAGGAATAGTTAAGGTTAAAAAAAAATTAGACCAGTTGCCAAATAGTTGAAAAATGAGAGTGAACATGCAGCTTTCACTGAGTAACGACTTGCAAAGTCTGCATGAATGGCATGTTCTTGAACACTATGTATCCTATTTGACATTATAATCCTCTTCTTTAAATTTTAACATAGTAATGCCTCAAACTGAAATGCATTGAAAAGTTAAACATACTGAATTGTAAACTATTGGTAACGATTATGAAACCAGCTTCCTCTTCAGGATCTTTTTAGCTTCACTAGACTTCCACTTCTGCAGCTGCTATCCGTTTTTAATTGAAGACACATTTTTTTATTAGATAATACAGAAAGACAGGAAAGTGGGCTGGATTCGAACCTGGGCCGCTGGCAAGGACACAGCCTACATGGGACCAGGTGAGCTAGAGGACGCCCCTATTTAGGGCAAAAATGTCAAAGCACTTGCAATGTTATTGAGTGTAAATAATGCCTGTAGAACCAATAACAGCTGACTCAACTAAGAAAAGAAGACTTGAAGAAATAAGGCCATCAGTGTAGACTGCAATGCAGTGTCTTGCTCAGGGACACAGTTTAATGAACTAATCAGGCTTCACACTCTATATAACCGTTAGTGTCATCAAGAGAACAGAGAGAATCAATGCAAGAGCATTAATTAGTGCCCTACTTATTTATTTATGACTTACTGAGGTAGTTTGATTAAAGGTCTTATGACATGCTGCTTTTTGGATGCTTTTATATAGACCTTAGTGGTCCCCTAATACTGTATCTGAAGTCTCTTTTATATAGACCTTAGTGGTCCCCTAATACTGTATCTGAAGTCTCTTTTATATAGACCTTAGTGGTCCCCTAATACTGTATCTGAGTCTCTTTTATATAGACCTTAGTGGTCCCCTAATACTGTATCTGAGTCTCTTTTATATAGACCTTAGTGGTCCCCTAATACTGTATCTGAAGTCTCTTTTATATAGACCTTAGTGGTCCCCTAATACTGTATCTGAAGTCTCTTTCCTGAAATTCAGCCTTGGTGCAGCATTACAGCCACTAGAGCCAGTCCCACAATGAGCTTTCCTTAGGACGTCCCATTTCTGTGTCTGTAGCTTTAAATGCTATTGAGGAGGAGAGAGGGAGGGGCAATGTGGAGGATGGGGGTGTGGCCTCGATCAGCTTGCCATGGGCAAAGCAGAGAAAGGGGAGGTAACCTTTCCCCTTATGACATCATAAAGGGAAGATTCCAGATCAGCCCATCTGAGCTTTCATTTTCTCAAAGGCAGAGCAGGATACCCAGGGCTCGGTTTACACCTATCACCATTTCTAGCCACTGGGGGACCATAGGCAGGCTGGGAGAACTCATATTAATGTTAAAAAAAAAACTCATAAGGGACCGTTCAGTATTTATGGAATGGACCACCGGGGGAAAATAGGGGAGGGTCATGTCTTTTATTTTTTGCTGAGGGGAGGGTCATCCAACATTTTTCAGTCCAGAGGGGGGGGGTCACCCAAATTTTGTATTCATGAAACAGCAAAATTTCAAAGTGGCTTGTTTGGTGCATATTTTTCCATGTATCTCCATGTAGCTCTCTCAGTCTCGGCCCTCCTTCGTTACCAGATGGTCTGACCCATGAGTTTGCTGGGGGGGCAGAGGGAGCTGCCCCCCTGGTGGCTGAAATGGATAATTGCATTGTTTAAAAAATGAGTGGAATTATAACGTCTGGCATGATCAGATATTTTATAAATATCTTAAATAACACAAAACAACTAAATGGTGGTAGGTAATACATCTGATTTCATATACTGCTTTAGTAAAAAAAATATTACCTGGCTGACGATGGGAGCAGCAGGACGCAAAAAACGAAAGTTACTGTTGCGCTATGTCTGGACATCTTACCGTGCCAACCTTGCAATAAAGGTTTCCTAAATGCCACATTTGATGTCAGCTTACTAATTGATTGCGGGTTTTGTGTAGATTTGGACTTTTATACGTTTATTCCACTTTGTTTAAACGGTGAAGTGGAGAGGCCTAGTGACGAGCAACCAGTTTGTGTGTTGAACGTTACCCAGAGTGCCTTGCTGACTGGTCTCAATATTTTATTGTTTTATTTCATATGAATACTAGTTTACTAGATGAGTAACTTAGTATTTGAAGTAATGCAGTAATGCAGGAAGTGTGCATTTAGTTTCCATGCTCATTGTGTTTTCACAACGTTAGTGAGTAAATCTACTGAAATGGCCACCACACCATAACAGAGGAGTGTGAGCGTCAGATGAGAATGCAGAGGTTTAGTCACGTATGTCATGGTTGTAAAAAAACAATGGGAATTTGTATATCTTAGTAAAAACCAAACCAGTACAGAAGGTATTGGTAAATTGCTGGGGGAGGGTCATGCCTTTTTTCCAAATCATTTTGGAGGGTCATAGAATTTTTTTTACTGGCAAGGGGAGGGTCATGTCTTTTTTGGCTAAAGGTCCCAAAACTCCTCCGGTGGCCCCTTAAATAAATAACGAACAGTCCCTAAAGTGAAATTTTCATGCCATGGGACCTTGAAGATATTGAGTTGTGTCCACCACAGTCCATCAGTGAGTTAGGGAGGGAGTTAATTAAGCCTTGCTGTTGGTTTGGTTTACACATTAAAAAACAACCCTTACAGACAATACATCAATCATTCAAGCAAAATAGCATGACATTTAATATCATGTTTTATGATCAGGAAGGAACAATCTGCACTCTATTGTTGTATTAATACAAATAAGCACAAAACACCTATCTCCGATTTATTTCTTAAGAAAGAGACTCCACACATTTACGTAAATCAGTATAAATGGCATTTCCTCATTTCCTGTCTGTGTGTGCATCTGCGTGGCACTGTCAGCATTCTTGCCAGATGATTCAGATGTTTTTTTGCATAATCAGATCAGCCCAATTGCATTACCCTCACAAATTGAATACACTACGCGCTGTTGTCGTAAGGGATTTGCTGGTTACCATGGATACAGCGGAAGCCAAAGTGTCCTGTGCTAGAAGAAGAAGTAAAGGGATTGTGGACTACCTTATGGCTGTCTTAACACAATTTCACAATGTGGCACAAAGGGGCATCAGACAAAAACTGACTGATACAAAAGACTGACAAATAAACCAAACAAGTATCCATAGCCAGGAGTCAGTCCTGGGCCCTGATTTCTCTACTCCAGGCAAGGTTACACTATCCTGTCTTGACTGACTCATTAGGCTCTCAGAATCACTCTTCATCTGGCCCCTGACCTTGGACCAATTTGCCTCGGGACACACCACAAGGAGCTATTGGCCCTCGACAACACAGCTCCCAGGGTCACTGGAACACATTACCCCTCCACCATTACGAGGTGGGTCATGCAAACTCCTCCACCTTATCGTGGCGGAGCATCACCGCCAAGAATGACTATAAGATTGTAGATAAGGTCGGGTGAAAGCAGATCATTTGCAGGGTGCCTGGGCTCCTCCTTAGGGACAGGGTGGGGAGTTTGTATATCCGGAAGGAGTAAAACCACCGCTCTTTCTTGTGGAGAAGGAGCCAGTAAAGGTGGTTTGGGGATCTGAAAAAAATGCTTCCTGTATATGACTCCCTCTGGAGATATTCTGGACATGTCCAACAAGGAGGAGACCTCTGGGCAGACCCAGTATCCGCTCAATAAACTGCATGTCCCACCTAGAAACCCCCTTTGGGACCCAGACAAGTGGTTAAAAAAAGAAAAATGGATGGATTGAAATATGTACATATTGCACAAAGACATAAGCACACACACACACACACACACACACACACACATATGGACACAAAATAAAATGAGTCTCTGGTAAACCATCAAAACAATATCTAGCCTGGTGTTTGCAGTGAAATTGCTTTCGCTTGTCTGACTATATTAATTCACTATGGACTCAGAGAGACCTCATAAATCATTCAAAGCTCATATCAGTCATGGGGCTAAAAAGATGCCGGGCTCCCCCAATTCACTGCTGCTGGCAATAATAGAGCCAACACACACACACACACACACACACACACACACACACACACACACACACACACACACACACACACACACACACACACACAGTAAGAGAGACACACAACATGAAGTGTCAAATATCTAGTGCAGGCCTTTTGTGCCAAGATACTTGGCGTCACTGAGGGCCAAGTGGCATACAGTAAACCTATTTGTCTATCTAAAGGCACAATTCTGTATCCCCAGGCCACACTTATTCATCCACTGTGACCGCCACTCACTCTGTGTGTGTGTGTGTGTGTGTGTGTCAGAGATAGAGAGCATGATGGTGCATGCCAGTGACTCACATGTTAATCTCTTTGGCTGTGCACCACCCACACCTACACTTACAAGGTGTGTCTGCATAAAAGAGGTGTGTGTGTGTGTGTGTGTGTGTGTGTGTGTGTGAGGGGGAGAAGGGGAGGATCTCTGTGGCATCTCCCACCAGGGTAACTATTATGGGATTAACCGGATTATCAAAATGTGGTCATTTCCCGGACTTTTCTTTCATTTTCTTTGATCAACAGATAAATGAGAGAGCACACACACATATGAGAGCTCTTTGTTGTGTGTTTTTGTGCATGTGTGTCAGACAGGTCATCTGCTTGTAGATACAATCTGAGAGTAAAAACTGTTGCAATATTGGACTCCTACATGTAAAACAAACAAGCGACACCTCAAGCCTAGAAAATGAGAGAAAGTGACATGTATCCACACGTTTTTTTGTTATGTTTCTGGGTCATCAACTAAGACCATGATGGGTAAAAAGTTGCTCATTTTGACTTTTTAAAGTCAGACATGAAAATAACAGTTTAGAGCAATTAGGCATCTTTAAGTGGGCTATAGCTACGAATCTTTATCTCATACCTCAATTAGAGCTGAAACAATAATCCATCTATTGATTGGTCACTGGACAAAATCAGCAATCATTTTGATAATCAACTTTCCATTTTAAATCATTTACCGTATAAGTCACTGGTTGCAGTTTCTCAAATTTAAGGATTTGTCATGATTTTCTCATTTTTATATTAACTGTAAACTGAATAGCTTTGAAGGCATGAGCTCTGGGAACTTGTGGTGAGCATTTGTCACTATTTTCTGGCATTTATTTATAACTAAACAATGAATTGATTATTCAAAAAAGGGATTGATTTATTGATCATGAAAAGAACTGTTAGTTGCAGGCCTATCACATTATAACTATAACTATAATCATATAACTCTTGCCTTACTACATGCCATTCTAAAATAATAAGTCCTGATAAAATTGATGGTAAAACCATGCCAATTTCTCTTAATCCACTACATTGATTACAGGCATTTAAAGTCCCTAAAGGAATATGCAACATAAGATTAAAAAATAAAAAACGTTTAAATTACTTTTATCCCGATTTTGGTATCATACATAAGTGCAGAAATACAATAGAGGTACTATAGAGATCGTTTGCCAGAGTAAAGTAACAGTACAGCTACCTCACTATTTCCATTTTGCCACGCAGCATAATGTTAATGTTCCCACCCATTTGGACGTGAAATCTTAAAACAATTCCTGATCTGTCGAAATCTGAAACTTACAGTAGTTGCAGCAAAAGGTCGAAGTGAACATCATATTCCTGTTTCCACATCGTCTCTCGGAAATTTGGAAATCAGCGGTGAAATGCGCGCTGAGGTCCGACCGCCTCATCATCCAGTCCTCGGTAAAATCTGCATCGGCCCGGTTTGTTATTTCACTTCAAGCCAAATCAGTTTTCTTCAAAGCGGAAGTCAGGTCATAGATAATAAGAGACTATTCTGTTGACAAATGACACTGTAGCGTTATTTCACCATAGTGTCAACAGACACGGAATGTGTTGGGAGTTTTTTTTCCTTGAAGTTTGTTGGAACGTCTGAACGCTCCACAGAGGAGAGGATGTTGGGGGCGGAGCAACCCAATATACAGACTTTTCCTGATGAATTACTGTTCCTAGTGGTGGCTTTACAATGGCCCTGTGTGTCCCAGCCAACACAACTTCCTCTGCATTTAAGTGAAAGGATCTGAGCCAGCAGATCAGTTCAATATCAGCAGGACGTCCTGTATTTGGACTCGGTTCACTAAGCTGCTTTCCAGCATCTAGTCATTTCATGTGGTTATTTCTGTACATTACTCCAGTGTATCCTTCAATATGGCTCCGCAACCACCGATGCATGACAGAGTAAAGCTGCCTAAAAAGTCTAACCTAAAATGATTAAATCTATTTTGCAAGAGACAAAATACCTAAATTCCTATATATTTTTTTTTATTCAAAATGAGTACGCCACATTAGCGATTGATCTAAAATGTTATAGGGCATGCAGCATATGATAAATAGTCACCGACTGGAGGACAGAACCTACCTTTTATGTATCTGTAAGGGTGCACAGACATACAAATAATCCTCACACACTATGTAAATGATTATGCTCCCCACTACACACACACACACACACACACACACACACACACACACACACACACACACACACATACATATACTGTATTTTTATAAGACACCCTGACACATCCCTGCATGCTAACCTCAGCATCTAAATCCCTCCTTCCTCTTTCTCGTCTGGTGGAAAGAAGAACAATAGAAAAATCAGAGGACAGAGAGGCAGCTGTAGGGTCAAAAGTACAAAATTTGGAGGATGAGATGGAAGATGAGAATGGAGACAAAACCCTGGAGGCAGTTTGATTGGTAGTTTGGACAGGCGAGCAATCTATGAGATTCACTGCAACCGGGTTCTGCGCATTATTAGGTACAGACAACAACAATGACTACATTTCCTTGACGACAACAATAAAACTGAAGTTTAGTCAGCACTGGGACCAGAATACTTTTTTTAGACCAAGCAGACGCTGCTGAATACTGATCACTCATCAGTTTTTTAACTCATGGATAACCTTTGTCATTTACACACCATGAACTTTTCAGACAGCAGAATACTAAACCTGTTGACCACCGCAGATGTGATGTTCTCATGGCAGCCAGCACATGGGAATAAGTGATTCCGTGTTTGGAGCAGTTAGCCAGAGATACTTGAGATAAGTGCTCCTCGCCAATATATGCAGCCTGTTAAAAGGAGTCCTTATTTTGTGCTCCTCAATCAGTCAGCCATACTGCCATAATGCCAAAGATAGAGTCAGAAAGCAGTTCAGGCTTTCGTCCAGTTCCATCTACCCTGTGTCCTAGAAACCAATAAACTCAAAACAGAACACAATGTCTACATGTGTTTTGTGGCGAAGCCTTAAGAACATGGTCCCCGGGAAGTCCTGTGGGGGGTAAAGCTCTCACTCCAGTTATATAAAGACCAGGGCCGTCACTACGAGCCATCCGGTCCTTACGGCATGTAACTGGAGTGAGAGCTGTGTCCGTATTCTCGGCAGGAAGTCAAACTTGTTTTTTTAGTGGGTGTTGGGTTCCTCAAGGGTTGTCCCTTGTCACGATTGTGTTTGTGATTTTCATGGATAGGATCTCAAGGCGCAGCAGAGGGAAGTAGAGGGTCCGGTTTGGGGACCTCACAATTGCTTCTCTGCTCTTTGCAGATGATGTGGTTCTGTTGGCTTCATCAGACCGTGACTTCCAGCATGCACTGGAGCGGTTTGGAGTCGAGTGTGAAGCGGCCGGGTTGAGAGTCAGCACCTCCAAGTCTGAGGCCATGGTTCTCTGCCGGAAAATGGTGATATGCTTCCTCCGTATTGGGAGTGAGTGGATGGCCCAAGTGAAGGAGTTGAAGTATCTTGGGGGTCTTGTTCACGAGTGGGGGTAAAATGGACAGACGGATTGTTGCGGTGTCAGCAGTAAGTAAGTCTGTACCAGACTGTTGGTTTACCAGTTGATCTATCTAGGGAGCTCAGACATCCGGAGTGACCTTGGTGTAGAGTCGCGGCACCTTGGTGCTGAAAAGGAGCAAGTTGAGTTGGTTCAGGCACCTGATCAGGATGCATCCTGGGTGCCTTCTTTTGGAGTTTTTCTGGGAACACACTGGAGAGATTATATATCTCATCTGGCATGGGAACCTCGTTATCCTCCTGGAAGAGCTGGAAAATAATGCTGGGAAGAGGGATGTCTAAACTACCTTACTTTACACAGGCCTTAACACACCAGGGACGTTTTTTCGCACGTCAGTATATTTTAACTGTTGTTTTCGTCATGGTTACTTTCACCCAGGGCGCGAATATGTCATTTTTTTTCTGAACAAGGTGGATTTTTCTGAGCTTTTGCACAACGAATAAAGATGTCAACCAATCACGTTGTGTTGTTTACTTAATATGACGTTCATAATACAACAACAGGAGGCTGTATATACGCCAAACTGGAAACCTTAACAAAGTCTTTCCGTTCTTACCTTTCACAATAAAAGCCCTGGACATATGCTACACTGCGTAACTGTTTACCGGAAGCAAATAAATTCCCTCAGAGTACTCTGCTAAAAGGCTGTAATAGCTTACAGTAGCTTAGTGTTAGGATTTTCTGCTTCGGCTTCCCGACTGTGGTCAGACAGCACAGGGGGAGACGGGGCTGGAGTCTCCGGAGCTGACCCGCGTCACTCCACTCAGCAGCCGGGGAAACAAGACACAGACACCTCCATTGGTCTGGAGGAGCTGCAGCATTTATGTGTGCTCAAACTGCAGATTCTAGCTATGGTAACATTACACTCACCGCTAAAAGTTAACTCTCCTGTCCTCCAATCGCTCTCTCTCGCCCGCTCACACCGCAGTTACTTTCTCGCTGTCGTTTCAGGAGTATCCCCAGGAGACCCCAATCTGTCCGACCGAAATGGCAGATGAGCTGGTGCGAATATTCAAATCTTTTTTTGAACAACTGTTGCAAATTTGCATCGCTGTCGGTATGAATAGTTTTGATGCAAAATATATGCAGATTATTTCACATTTTCGTGTCCTTTATTTGTTAGGCCCCCGGTGTGTAAAGGCCGTTAGCCTGCTGCCACCACAACCGCCCCGGATATGTTGCAGAAAATGGATATTTGGTTAGTTTTGTAATTAACTTACTTGCTAAATATTTTTTTTATATTATAGGACAACCTTCAAGATTGTCAATGTAAAAGATTATGACAACTAAATGACTGTCATTGAAATGGCTTTTCTAATTTAAGTAATATAGTAAATCCCTAATTGATTGATAGCTTTTTTAAAATCCTGGATCTACAAAATACACAAGAATCTGTGGAATTTAGCCAGTGCACTTGTCTGTATCTCAAAAAAATTATTTCCAACATGTTCTCAAGATGTTATTAATCAAGACACAAACATATACATGTAACACATAGATCTGCATGAACAAAAATATGTATAACCAGATAACTTACAGCCTGGGTACAATATTGTGGTATGGTTTGTTTTATGTCTCCCTCTGTCTTTTTCTTGCTTACACATAAACACACACACACAAGAGCCAAAAAAACACCTACTCAGCAGCAGACAATGGACAATGGTGACCTCTTTTGGCTGGGTGAGACTAATTGTGTTCAGGTGTGGGATTGTGTTTGCTGAAACACTGAAGAGCTCTATCTGACAACAACTAAAGAATAACTCCTGCCTTTAAATCAGTCACAGATTCAAAGACAAGAACAGAAAACGCCACAAAAACAAATGTTTTGAAGAGTCTGGCTTGATTTCCACTCAACACATACTGTACAGGAAGTGTTGACAGACACCTCAGAGGAGAGAAGCCTGTGGTAAGAAGAACCTCATTCAGCCAAAACAGCCATTGGTACAGTAAGACCGTGGGATGTGTCATAAAACATGGAGTCAATCTATAAATAGACAGGGATACATCTGTTGGTGTTGAAATGATGCAGTTAGTGTGTGTGTCTGGGGTGAGAGGGTGAAAGAGAGAATTTGTATGTATAACGGCTTGCTTGTGTTGCAAAAGTGCGTACGCGTATATTCATGTCTACGTGTGCAACTGTGTGTGTGTCCATATCAATGCCTGACTGAGAGCCAGGCAAGGATAATCTGCAGGATTTTCAGCAGCGCTATAGAACCACTCTAAGGGTTTTATTCCCAAAATGACATCCTGAAAGATGGTGTGTGTGTGTGTGTGTGTGTGTGTGTGTGTGTGTGTGTGGAAAAGAAAGATGGATATGAAAGCTCCCATAGTTGCGCAACTCAGCAGGCATTAGGATGTAAGACATAACAAATTTTTGTTTACGCATGCATGCTGCTGGCCCCCGTGTCCTTGATGTGTGTGTGTGCGTTTCTGCGCTCGACAGTGTATATGAAAGAGATTAGTCCACACGGCAGAGCTGCTTCTCTGATATGGAAACAACTGCGCCTGGCTTTTATCTGCTCTACTTTGGCTTAGATCTAGTAGGCAAGGGGGATACACATAAAAACATATGCATGCATGCAAATGTTCAGCCGGAGATATTGCACGTGTGTATGAGTAAAAAGTATGCATAAGCCAAGGCACTCATACTTTACTATGACTTTTGAAAATGTGTTTGTGCTTTGATGTGATTCGGTGCATAATGGTCTCAAGTGACATATCCATGTCAGTGTTTCTCCCTTCTCTGAAGCATTTCTTTGTGTGTGCTTGTTTGTCTGCATGAATGCTACTCTACACTACAGGTAGCATTCAACTAGTTGTCTCCACTGTATAGCTCTAGAGCTGGCTATGTACAGTAGTAAAATGCAGGCAGGCAGGCAGACAGCCAGACAAATAGCCGGTTTTAATGGTGGTTTCAGCAGCCTCTATATGGATTAAAGTTAAACTTTAAACCTAAATGATGGTCCCCACAGGGCACAGAAGGATACAACTGTTAATGTAACAGATTGATTGACTAACTAATCAAATGACCAAATGTAATTGACAGTCTAATCTAAAATACAACCTAATCGACTGACTGACAGGCTGACTAACTACATGATGTTCAGGCTGAAAAGCCTCAGAACTAATAAGCAGGTTTACTGACTAAGACACTGACTAAGACACTTTAATGGCTTATCTACAACATCTGCAATACTTGCCAATGTTTCCTATATCCCTGTAACCAGCTGCAGACTTGACTTCCTTCATCCACTGATGTCAGAATAATCAGCAGTAGTAGGGAGAGGATCTACAGGGAGAGTTTGGCTGAGGTGAGATTAGGTTTCTTCTCTCTACCCGGGGCTTATGGAAGTTGAAGCCTGAATTTTGGACAGAGTCTGTATGGACTAAGGGTGTCAAAAACATTGATGCAAGGTTTGAAAGCCATCTGAATCAATCTGAATATCTTTGATACACTGAAAGCATGTACAGTAAGGCATGGAGTATTACTATTTTGGTTGCATTCATGAAGTGCATGTTAGACGTGTGCAACTGATTTATGACTCACTAACAGTTTTTGTCGCATTTTCAGACACATGTGATGTGATCCAACTGCTTTACGCTGCAGTCCAATGTTTTCCTGAAAATACACACCACTTTGTGTCTTTCACTGTTTTGTGAAGCAAAAAATGTGTTCATAGACTCCTATGTGTCTATGTATCCAGTAAAAGAATGGCTTTTAAAGTCTTTAGCCACGGTAGCAATGTGGCTCTGGGGCAATGTCAGTGTTTTGGTCCCCCGAATTTGATCCAGACTGAAATTGCTCAGCAACTATTGGATGAATTGCCATGGGATTTCGTACAGAGACTTATGATGTCTAGAGGATCAATCCAATGACTTTGGTGATCATCTGACTTACCACAAGCGCCACAATAGGGTCAAAATTTTAAGTTGACAAATACTTTGCTTTATGACTAAATATCAGCAAAACTAATGTCTCCACATCTGCCTCAGATTGAGAGCTTTTAAAGCTAATAAGCTTGCTAACATCAAACTAAGATAGCCAAAATGTTAACACTTATAGTTGCTAAACAAATGAATGCTAGCCTTGCCATTGTGAGCATGTTAGTGTGCTGATAGCTGTAGACACTTTAGTGTTGTTTTCTTATGTCTAGTCTGGCCATGCTCTGTAGCATGTGAATATGAATATGATTTGAGTAGTACTATCTACTAGCAAACAGAAACTCTGGGTGTCAGGCAAATACATGGACCGACTGACCCATAAAACAACTAAATGTCTGCCAAGTTGACTGACTGACTGACTGACTGATTAACTTGCCATGTTTTATCCATTGCTTTGCAGCTGCTGTGTCCTGCAGTGAAAAAGACTAGTTGTCCATGATGCCCAAAAGTGCCAAAATGTGTAACTGCGCCAATTCTGTGGCCAACCACTGGGAAGAATGGAGGTAGGGAGAGGAGAGGAATGAAAGATAAGAAGCAACAGCAGGAGAGCACTGCAGGGGAAATGGAAGAGGAGGTGATGCAAAGAAGAAAGGAGGGGGATGGCAGGGGTGGTACGTGAGATGAGATGAAGTGAGATAAAACGAAAAAAATGGAGAAATGAATGCAGAGGCAGGAGGTAAGATAGAGCAAACAAAGAGATGGAGAGACAGAGTGAAAAAGAGAGAAAAAGAAATGAAACAGGGAAATACATGTTGACAAGGATGAGATAATGTATGTTGCAGCCTTTATAGCTTGTATTAATAAGTGTTTTGAATCATAAAGAGATTCAAATTACCATAGCCTGTCTGTCAATTTACTATGAGCTCTGTGTGTTCTTAAGAGTACACCAAAAAAAACCTCCACTGGTGCTGTCGTGTTTTCATTATTAGCATTTTAAGCCATGCTACTTCAAGCTACTTAAATTAAAATTGGGCTGAAAAGCAATTCTTCTTCAAATTATGCATGCTGCCTATAGAGAATATTACAACAAAAGAAACGTTGACTGTGCTTCAACTGTGATTTCAGAGTAATGGCTTTTACCTCCACTTGCATTGGAGCAAGGACTGCACTGAAGTGCTAAATGCTTGCAACTCTTCCCTTTAATATCCTAAAGAACTACAGTTGATTGGACATCTAGGACTTCTAGTTCATGATAAATTGGATACTGTAAGTGTCTTTAAAACTTAAAATATCCCTTTAAGACTGACTAGCAGATGTATCCACTCTAGATTTAAGTGCTCAAGTGTCTGACAAGCTGGCATAGAGCAATAATCGCTCGCTCGCTCACACACACACACACACACACACACACACACACACACACACACACACTCTAAGACCCTGCTGGGCAGAGGAAAGCTGAAGACGATGATGTCATGACATAAACAATAGCTCATTCAGTTTGGCACTGGTGGTCAGGAAGCAAGACCGTGCTTAAAGGACAACATCTGTAGACGGGGAGAGAGAGAGAGAGAGAGAGAGAGAGAGAGAGAGCGAGAGAGAGAGAGAGAGAGAGAGAGAGAGAGAGAGAGAGAGAGAGAGAGAAAGAGAGAAGGAGAGCAGACATCTTAAATCCTCGGTTCATCCTAAAACTCATACTGAGCTGTGGAAGCACCAGGAGAGTCTGAAAACAAAGTAGTTAGCTGCGCTGATCATGGCGGAGGTCTGTGCATCTATTTGGCATTTCAGTAGGTTTGTAACTGAAACTGTGCGGAGGGGAGAGGGGGGGGGACTGGAGAACAAGCCACAGGGATTGTATACAAGCCAGCCAGCCAGACCTATAGCCATAGTTCAGGTTACATGGCTTTTCCCATATGCTTCCTGTTACCCCCTCCCCCTTCAGTGGCTCTGCACTGTCTTCCTCAACCCTCTTTAGTGCTATTAAGGTAATTAGATGTAATAAAGTAATGTCAGCTGCTGCTGTATTCCCCACAATTCCTTGGGGGTCTATGCAAATGATGGACAGAGTGGGTGGGTTACAGATCATAGCATAAAATCTCAGCGTTGTCATAAATATCAGCTGGCTACCTGAGACGAAAAGAGAAGGATACTCCTGCTGTTCAGTTCATCGAAGTGATTCATTACACTGACGGACACCCTGTGTCTTGTTTCCAATACTGCTGTATACATTTCAAGTGTTAATCTGCCATATGGACCCACCACAATAGTCAAATTTGGTTCCCGTTCAAGGAAGGTTTTTGTCATGCATAAACCTCGTGTAATTTGGCAGCACTGGAGTTTCTCTCTCCCTACTGTGGAAGTACACTTGCAAAATGGTTTAAGATAGGAAATACACCAGCAACAATGTGCAGGGCTGCTTCATGAACCTTCTGTTTGGTTTTACCAGGCTCTCCGTCACTACCAACAGGGGAAGGAGCGGTTTCATTTCATGTCCCACTGACTGCATACAAATGTAAAAGCTCTCCGACTGCATCTTTGAATTTTTGTCAGTACTGCCTTTTTGTATGCTTTTTGCTGTCTTTTAGCCTGTTGTGCAAATGTTAAATTCACACTGAAGTGCACAAAGCTATCCAACCATGTACAGCAACAGTTTCCCTTCTCTCCTTTCCCAAAGATTTGGAGGATGTACGTTGGTTGGTTGGGTAGACTGGTAAAGATTTGCCTGCCAACTGAGTTTACATGTATGGACAAATGACTTCCTTTGGAACCACCAGACTGCCGCATTGACCCCCAACCAACCTCCCTGCCCCTTCTCTGAAGGCCCACAGCTGGGTCTCACTATGATCACGCCACCTGCTGGTTAAGCCTAGGTCAAAGTATATTACACCAATTACACTTCAGGACAACAGTATGATATCTACACAAAGCCTCCACTGCCTGGCTGCAACAGGACACACTGGAATCTGTCATTATAATCTAAATATTAATTTAACTGTGTTAAACATGCAAAATGTAAAATAACCTATTTGCTATGGTAGTTCAAAGGCAGGCCCATTCTACATCTAAAGCTGTGTGTACGCCATGTTTCTTCTATGGACGGTTTGATAACGGTGCAACAGTTGTGTGCCATTGCAGATATATGTATTAGCTCTTACATTCAGTCAGATTTAAAGAATGAAGAATGAAGCACAACCTGAACAACCCAGAAAGAAATAAACTATTTATTACTACTATTATTTACTTAAATATTTATTATTTACTACTATTTATTTTACTATTATCGCTATCCTTCTAATATCTGTATATAGATTAAAGCTGTGTAAGTATAAAAAAAACTGCATGCCAAATTTTCAGTTGTCAGTAGCAATGGGCTCTAGTTAAAAATTGGTTATATTTGTATATTGTTGGAGTTAAACTTCAAAGCTCCTATGTGTAGGATTTAAAAAATACTGACTTTGGGGACAGCTAGTGATAATATAAAAAAGGACACTGTGCCAGACAGCAATGTACTTTGATAACACCCCCTCTCTCAACGCAGACCCCACCTGGAAATACAGAATAAAGGGCTGAAATAAAAAACTGCAACAGTTTTCACCAGAATTGTCTAATTTATCTTCAGACAAAACATGTTCCCTCTGTAATAAGTTGAAGGGTGCTGTTAATACATACATAACTAAAGATAGGGGCTTAAATAACCCAAATCTGGCCTCCTTACCTGACAGAGCTGATCATGGCTCCACAACTTTCCACGGCTCCCCGGGAGTCTGTGTGGTATCCGTTAGGGATGGCCCAGCGTCCAGGCTGGCTCAGCACAAACTCTGACCTGCTCCCCGGTATGGTGGTCCTCAGCGGGCTTCCTTCTACTCCAGCCACAGCTCCAGCCCCACGGAGAGCGCTCTCCCCGGCCTCTGGCCCAGCCTCAGCTCCTTCTTGCTCTTGCACCGTTTCCAGCTCCAGCTCCAGGGGTTCAGGGCCCTGTAACAGCGCCCTCTGTTGGATGAGCGGCGTCAGTGGCGCCTCGAAGCTGACGCAGCTGTCCGTCTCATCTGTGAGTGACAGCACGTCCAGAGAGTCGAGGCTGCTGTAGCAGGTCCCGCCCCTCAGCAGGGCAGACTCTACGATGCGCTCGAACGTGGAGCTGAAGCCGTCTTTGTTGTCAACCCTACCCTTCTCCCTCTCCTCCTCATCATCATCATCTTCCTCCTCCCGAGCGTCAACCTGCTCAACAATCTGCTCAAACGCTGAGCTGAAACTGTCCTGGTTTTCTCTCCCGTCTCCCTCTTTCTGGACCTCTTCCTCCTCTTCCTCCACCTCTGTGTCAGCCTGTTCTACAGTCGACTCAAAGTTAGAGCTGAAAGTGTCCAAGTGTGTGTGAGTCCCCCCCTCGTCCTCCTCGCCCGCTTCATCGTCGTCTTCGTTCCCACCTATGCCATTTGCCAGTCTGTTTCAACGTGGAGAAAGAAAAGGAAAGGAAAGTGTGAAATTATCTTTAGCATATGACTAAAACATACGGCAGTTTCTTTGTTGAGATTGGCACACATCATTCATATTCACTGCTGAAATCATTCTTCATTCAGAAGAAGTACACACAATGGGCAAATATTTCAGCTTGAATAGCCACACTGACAATTCAAGATGAAAGATGAAAAAGTCCTGTCCAATTTGCTACTTTGTGAATAGCTGGAAGCTCATCTCCCCCGGTCTGTCAAACCTCCACTATATCAACCCTTTTATTTGTGAGAATATGAATCTATTGTAGTGCTCTGTGCTTGCTGCCGATGGAGAGAAATACCTTGTTAAATTGGTTTCATCAAAGCTTGATACAGCTTTATTTACATATATAATAGCTGTATTTTTGTATTTGTGTGTTAAGGTATGGCTGTGCATTTCATAAAACCACCAATTGTCCATTTGCCTATTTCATATTATGCATTTTATTTCATCTACATTCTTCTCACAAAGCCCTCACTAATTAACAGATATGTCTTTGCCACATGTTGAACTGTTCACAGACTGCCCTTCACTATCTTTGTAGGTTTAAAATTGGTTTACTGAGTCCTCCAGCTCTTTGAAAATCAAACTATTTTACTTCCGTGTTTATTTTCTTTCAGCCTGTTCATTTTGTAAAATGCAAATTAGGCTAATTATGTACCAGAGAACAATACTGAGAAAACCATTTGCCATTTAAAAACTTCAGTCGGCCCAACCAAAAAGGTCTTAGGGCATTATAAATAGTAAGCATTAAGGAAGCTGTGTGCTGTGTGTGTGTGTGTGTGTGTGTGTGTGTGTGCCTGCGTGCTTTAACTCATGTGATACTTGTGCATGAATGTATAGATTGTCATGTCAATACATAATAAAACAGGAAAGGGTGAAAGTTTAATTGTATATCATACTTTGACACCTTAAGGTCCAAAGATGTAGTCACAAGATTTCCCCAGCCCAACAGCGATATAGACTATATCTTGACAGAGCACAACAGTGAAGATGACAGTGAACTAACCGCCCAGCTTGTTGAGGGTGAGTTGCCTCCTCCTCTGTAGCCGGTTGCATCTCTTCATTTTCCTTCCCCTCCTCCTCCTCTTCTTCTGTCATCCCCTCCACCTCATGTGTTGCCTCCTCCCCCGTTGAGCTTACCTCCACATTTATACATCCTTCCGCTCTCGTCCCTTCCCTCTCTCCTTCCGCCCCTTCATCTGTCTGTCGAACCTCATCGCCAGTGCCGTCCACCCTCTCCTCTTTTAACTCACCCTCTCCTCCCTCATCCTTTACTTCCTCCCTCCCCTCTCCTTCCCTGTGTGTCTCCCCCTGTGCCTCCTCCTCTCCCTCTCTGATCTCTTCTTGTTGTTTCCCCTCCTCTAGCTCGTCCTTCGCCCCGGCCCCCAGCCTGTCCTGCTCTGCCTGGCTGTGTGTCTCCGTGGTGGCTGTATTGGGCTCCACTGGGCTCTCTGGTGGGGTGGGAGAGGGCAGAGCCTGCCCCTCCTGGGTCATGGTGCTCTTCACTGAAGGGGGGCAGCTGTCTACTCCAGCCAGAGATGAGGACCAGAGCTTCAGATCAGCAACCAGGGAGGACCCTCTGCAGAGAAAAGAAACCGAGAGGCAGAAGAGAGGGAGGGAAAATCAGCATGAAATGAAGACAAAGTACCAAGTAAAAATGAGGAGGAGAAGCAGTGTTATTACTATAATAACTATGGCAGATACTGATAGTCATTTGATTATTTCTAGTCTTATAGGCCACGTCCACACGTACCAAAACGATCTTTTTTCCCCCCCGTCTTCCCTGGCATCGTTTCAAGAATATTAGCGTCCAAACGGATCCATTTGTAAATGACTCAACACGCTACTTCATATTCCAGGCCTATAGGTGACGCTGTTTCTGCTACAGAAAAATTCACCAAAAACGGAGAAGAAGAGGCGGAGCAATACGCATAAAGCTTGCGCGCTGTATACAAACAGACAGTAGAAGAAACCAAACACAAGAAGAAGCCTTTTTTGCTCAGCGTGGTGGCACAGGAGCATAATATTTTGCCCTAGTAACCCTAATAATAATAATAGGCTCAATATCTTCTCCAGCAGGAACACATGCATGTAGTCCGCCATTGTTGTTGTTATGTTGTGTGTGTGTTAAAGAGAGAGAGAGAGAGGTGCATAGGTTAGGAACACTGTCTTCTGCACCAGATGATGCCAAAACAGCTCTAAAAAAAAAAGGCAGGAAAAGGTAGCTAGAGTAGAAAGCAGAGGAATCCAGACAGACAGCCAGGCAGGCAGGCACAGAGAGAGATTTGTTTAATACAGCTCAACTGAATCCTGTCAGAATGATCCTGCCAGCTCATCCTCTCTCTGAGATTTCACAGCTGAATAACTAACTACCCCGTTTCCATCCCTGCTGTGAGTGACTGTGCTTTGTGTAAATGCATGCTAGTAACCTGAGATTTAAACATGTATTCTAATAGTCTACTGTTACTCTCACTTGCACTGTGGTCTGAGCAGCTGAGACCCCTGTATAGCAGGTCTTCCTCTATCCTTACACAGGTTCAAGGGTAAATGCTAATGAGCAGCTCTTAATTACTGCAGAGAGCTTGTAATGTTTAAATTAAGGCAGGCTGATATATTATTCTTTTTATGGAAAATTAGATTTCTTTTAAGTATAAAAAAAATAAAATTAATCCTTTTTTTTAGATACAATCTGATGAATTGTGTGAAGAACGATGAGCTGATTGATCGACTGAAAGGAAATTGATCATCCCAACAATTTGGATAATCGATGAATTAATAAGTATTTGTCATTTCATCACACAATCTTCAATGTCAAGAATGAGCTTTCAATCTCATCTTTTAAAGTCAACATGGATGAAAAGTCCGTACACTGCTCAGAACTGAGCAAACTTATCTGCTGAGGAGGAATGTGTGATGTGATTAATAGCTCCAGAACAGCTGGTGAGATTATTTTTGATACCGATTCTGATACAGACAGTCCTTAGCCACTTTAGATCTCTGCTCTGCTGAATCATCCGTAGCAGGGGACTGACAGCACAACCGCAGTAACTTTTTTTTACTGGCATTTAAAGCTGCTCTGATGGCATGCAGATGCAGGTAAGGACCTGGTTTGGCTGAAATGATCATACTGTAGCCTGCTGCCAACCAAACTCTGTGGATTCTCAGAGGAAATTTCTGGCATTTCTGCTTTATTTTGATCAAACGTGTAGAAAAAACAGGATCATGATAGAGAGGAAAGATTTGTGGCAGGCTAGGATGTGAGCCAAATTTGTTTCTATGATGTTGCAAGTGCTTTGGCTTAGCCCCTGAGCACGAGGACACCACAGGCCCACTAAATGTTTCATCACAGCTGCAAAAGCACGGGGCAAATTATGCAGAACCAAGAAAGTCGAGCAAATTGCTGCCTTATTTCAAGCATTTCTCCTAATTACAATAGACCTTTCCTTTTTTAGGACTAAATGTCGTCACCCAAATGCAATGGTAGTATTCAGCTCTCAGTCTTAATTCTAGTGGCAAATGTTATTGTTGGAGCACGCAGAGCCATGATGAAGCCAAGAAACACCTTGGCTTTTCACAATCATCCTCCTCGTCACATCACAGTTTGAATAACTTGTCT
The DNA here is from genome assembly GCF_008315115.2 of Sander lucioperca. Classification (NCBI taxonomy): domain Eukaryota; kingdom Metazoa; phylum Chordata; class Actinopteri; order Perciformes; family Percidae; genus Sander; species Sander lucioperca. The sequence goes on along the minus strand of NC_050173.1, from coordinate 51,138,778 downwards.
TCTGTCACTCTGACAAGTATAAGCAGTGTAAAAATACAGTATAGTAGCAGCAAAAAAAACGAGAACATTGTGTTTCTGCTAGCGTCTTCTAATCCTTTTCACTCTGACTGCTTTTGAAACTGTGATGATGTCAAAGGACTGATCCCCCAACGATTTCTTTCTGCATACGCAATCAGTGACCGGCCTACTCATTCTTCCTTTTTTTATTGAGCGAAGGAGCATGGGAATCTTTTGCATTATTTATTAGTGACCAGGCAGTTTGCCTTAGTGTATTCCATCTGGAGAAGCATCAATCACATGACTATTATGACACACTACGAAAGGTATATCTCAAAAACACAAAATAAATCGGAAAGGTTTTCATGAATTAATCATTCATGGATCAGTATGTGCCTTCCTTCTTTACCAATCACTGATTAGTATGGACTCAAATTATCCTCGACGCAGGCACTGAACATTTGAAAATTTCCAGTCTATGGGAGCTCATATCCACACACATGAAGTAGGCATAAGCAAAGAAGCACAATTTGCATCCATTCATGCGATTACACAAAGTATGTATTAACACACAGTCAAATACACACACACACACACAAACAAAACAGTGACATATCTCCATAAATGGTAACAGTGAACAGTTATGAAACCAGACACGGAAAGTGGGAACTCTCGCTTTCACGCTCTCGCTGTCTCCAGTGTCCTGTTTTTCTCCCACTCTTTCTTCTCCATCTGTTCTACATTATGTTTTCTGCTATCTCACAGTCTACCTCCGCTCTATTTCCTCTGTCTCAGTCTCTCATTTTGCAGTAATTGAGGTAAATGGGTCTTAGAAAAAGAAGAATACCGCTGCTGAGGAGGAAGAGAAGATGTGCTCAGATACCCTGCGTAGATGGATGAAGAAAAAAAACAGCCAATGACAGAGAAATTGTGTGTTTGGGCCATTCCAATTCCTAAAATGCATCTCGAGGAGCGAGTAGGCTCGCCGGAGGAGCTATAATCGAGGATACAGCGGTGTATCCTCTGCGGAAGCTTTTCACCCGTGGCATGTAAAAAAAAGAGGCGTGACCGAGTGTCCAGAAATCTCCATGCGGGTCTCTAAATCGGATGAAAAAACTAATTAATTTAGGTGGGTGGAGGATGGAGGATTATAAGCCTACACTCGGATTTGTATGAAGAGCCTCACTAATAGATAGTGTTTATGTGTATATGTATAGATCTTTTCATACAACCATTTGCAGTGCTTTACACAATAAAATAAAGCCTAAAGGCTATAGCTTACTACTGTGTGTGTGTGTGTGTGTGTGTGTGTGTGTGTGTGTGTGTGTGCATGTGTTAAAAACAAAATACACCTGTACATTCTTGTCACATGATGCCAGGTTGTGAATTGAATTGAAAGTAAATAGAGAGGTTGTCTTTGTGAACACTGTTCTGCTCACCTGACAGAGATCATAAAATACAGTGTGTGACAAATCAGCTGATGCAGTTGTGCTGAATGTCATATTTAATTTAAGCAACTTTAAATGGCGGCTCCGAGCATGGATGTCTCATTTTGTTAAATGCCCGCCTCGACTCCTCCACCCCAATCTCCTGTGGGCGGGTCTAAGAGGCGAGGAGAAAAGGCAAGGAGAGGAATAACAAGGAATTGAGAAAAGCCTTGTGTGTGTGTGTGTGTGTGTGTGTGTGTGTGTGTGACAGTCAATCAGTCAGTCAGTCTTTGTGTCTCTATGTATACAATGGCTATCAGGAGAGACTTATTGCATTCCACTTTTGTCAGCAGAATAATGGAGCTCTTAAACCTTATCAATTTCCTTTTAATTGCGATCGGACCATCTGCCAATCATGTGAAGAACACACAAACACACATCTGACCACATGCCCATCCAGACATATGAACTCCCAATCCAGTGAGGATGATGTTGGATAAAAGGCAGAGTTGCCATTAAACAGCTCTTCTCTATCTCGTGTGCCTTTTATATCTCTCTCTCTATCTCAGACATACGCACACACTCTCAAACACACACACACACACACACACACCATGGTGTAATTTATTGATCTCTGAGACACAGAGCCGCAGTCCACTGGGACTCTCCAGCGATAAGCATGACTGGTCTGTATAGACACAAAGATGCCAAAGAAACACTACTGATGATTAGACTGGAGGCTTCAAAAATAAGCAAACGCTTTTCAGGAGTGAGCAGGTCTAACTGTAGTAGGAAGCCTACCCAGCTCCTGCATTGCATCCTAATATTCAATATGATTCAACTTAAAATTGAAGAGTTCATTTGTAAAAATAGATAAACGCCATACTCAAAATGAATCATTCTTTTTTTCGTTTGATTGACATTCTATCTAAACACCAGTTTGATATTCCCTGGTTTGCATACAACAAAAATACATACATTAGGGATATAAAAATAAAAACAGATATAGTTTGTATTTTTGCATTATGTGAACAGTAAACAAATCAACTAATTTAAACTTTGTAACACAGGCTTTCTTTTGAAAATCTGTGTGACATCATCAGGGTCGGGGTTTTTTAAAACTTGACAAAGCTCTTCCAGTGTCACAGAAGACATTACACAACATGCCAAGTAGTGCTCTCCATTAGTCACATGACTTTTATACTGTATGTAAAATAGGTTCTCCTTCAAGCATTAAATACAGAAAAATATAATAACTGGATATTTTTGTGCCTTTAAGCAGGGCACTTAAAGTGGCCATATTATGCTCATTTTCAGGTTCATAATTGTATTTTGAGGTTGTACCAGAATAGGTTTACATGGTTTAATTTTCAAAAAACACCATATTTTTGTTGTACTGCACATTGCTGCAGCTCCTCTTTTCACCCTGTGTTCAGGTCTCTGTTTTAGCTACAGAGTGAGACCTCTCACTGCTGTAACGTCTTTGTTGGCAGTCGCACATGCTCAGTAGCTAGGTAAGATCACATCATCTAGCTAGCTGTTTAAACAACTTCAGTAGTACAAGGCAGGATTAGCCGGGAGACTTCTTCTAAACGAGGGCACACTTCCAACTTTGCGTGGAATACCTGCAGAACAGGGACATTGAAGTAGTTCTTTTGTAGATTATGGCGAACTAGTGTGTGTTGTAGCAGTGTTTTGCCATTCAGAACGAGCTAGCATGCTACGGTTAGCCACCTCGTTTCGGCTAGTGACGTAGAAAGCCGTGCCGATTTTGACCAGCTCACCCGGAGACTGAAGGCAGGACACATTCAGAAACCGTATCTCACTCTAAACAGCATGGATGGGTTTTTTTTCCAAGTTTGTATGCGTGTGGAAGGACAAAATAACACCCCAAATCCTAGGAAAAGTGTTTTTTTTTTCATAATATGGGCACTTTAACGCCTTTCCGATTCAAGTGGAGCTGCACCACGGCCAGATGTTATTGGCAGTGACTGGATGTAACATGGCGCAGGAGAGGATTACCCAGGATTCCCTGAGAGTTTAACGAATGACAGAGCTACACAATAGCGAGGAAAATCATGTTGCAGGTTTTCTGACACAATATATGACTTGCAATATGAAGAGCTTAAATTACAGCCTCAACATTACATTATAGCAACTTGTGTTCTGCAATCTATCTATCTATTAGGGTTGTTCCTAATAACATACAGATCTCTTCATACATTAGACTGGTAGGTTGTATCTCGACATTTCGCTGTTCTCCGCTGAGATGGACGGCATAGCGCCGCATAAATTAGCCAGTGGCTAGTGGAAATTTAGCTAGCGGCTTAATCGCTACAAAACACCATGGTAAATTTCAGTCTGCATGTTTTTTGAGATTTTTTTTGTCATTGTATCGTTTTCTGAGGATTCTGTTATTACAGTATTGTAGGTGGGGGAAGAAAACGAATATTCAAATCCCAAAGTTGAAAATCCAAAAAAACCTATCCAACAAATGAATATCAGAATAGTCAAATATTGGGGTCCAGCTAGGGCTATGCAGTTAGAGGTGCAACGATGAATCGATTAATCAATTAGTTGTCAACTATTAAATGAATTGCCAGCTATTTTGATAACCGATTAATCAGTTTGAGTCATTTTTTTAATGATTTCTGATTCCAGCTTGTTAAATGTGAATATCTTCTAGTTTCTTCTCTCCTCTGTGACAGTAAACTGAATATATTTGAGTTGTGGACAAAACAAGACATTTGAGGATGTCATCTTGGGCTTTTGGGAAACACTGATCCACATTTTTCACCATGTTTTGACATTTTTATAGATCAAACAACTAATCGATTAATCGAGAAAATAATCGACGGATTAATCGACTATGAAAATAATCGTTAGTTGCAGCCCTATGTGCAATTAATCGAAATTTAATCGTGATTATGATTTTGGCTCCCAACAATCACAAAAACAGAATAATCGAGAATAAAAAAAAATATTTAGCTCATTACGTTTTGTGAGTAAACTCTTATTATCTCGTTTGGTTTGAATGAAAAAAAATAAAGTTTAAATAGGAAAAGTATTAAGGCAAATTTCACAGTTGTATGTGTTTTTTTTACTGTTGATTTATTTAACTTTTTCCACAGTTTTTTAAGTTCAATAATTGCAACATCTTTCCAGAAGTCAACGAGTAATCGTGATTTCAATATTGATCGAAATAATCGGGATTATATTTTTTTCCATAATCAAGCAGCCCTAGCTCCAGCCATTTCTCTATCTATCCATCTATCTTTTTATAGCTCTGTTTTGCTGATGAATTATAATATATATACTGTAAATATATATAATATAATTATTTTTAAACACTACGCTGCCTGCAGACACGCGTGCTGGGCATCACTGCGCCACCTTTACAGAGTTTAAGTGGTGGAACAGGCAGCCATTTGACCACTTAGAACTTGTCTGACCTCATTACGTTTGTAGTGCTGTCGGCATGCATATTAAACAAAAAAAACAGTTCTTTTATTTCAGCTGTGTGCCACCGTGATGGTTTCTTACTGAAAAGCACCAGCACAGTATTGGCAAGAGGTGTGAAGGGCGCAGTGTTGGTGCTTCACTGCAGTCATTGAAAAAGAGTTGGTTATCTCATCTTCTAAAATGATGTCACACATTAAATAAGTAGCCCACGCACATACATACATATTTTATGTATATTTTTGCACTCTTAGCTTTTAATTAGAAAATTAACAGCAGAGAAACACAGGAGAAATCAGAGAGAGAAAACAAACAAATAGCTTTCAAAACGCACCCACCAAGACAACCCTCTTAATAATTCTATAAAGAGCTAATTGGTAATCAAAATGCATTTATGAAGCTATCAGCTGAATACTGATGGATGCTAATCAGATCTGAATACTAAGGACTTCCCTCCCCCTCTCTTCATCTGTCTAACACTGCAGTCTCATACTATAAATGACCCACTGACCCTGTTCATAATATACAGGCTGGGTGCAGCATTGGCACTGCTGCAGCCCGCCCGCACACACACACACACACACACACACACACACACACACACAGTGCAGAGATAGAGTCACCTTTCAAAAATGCTGTTGTGTTACAAGCACAGATGCAGACAGAGAGGAAGAAAAATCATTTCCTGGCCGTTAGCCTGGGACAGGAAGGCAGGAAACCATGGAGTTGGAAGTAGTCCCGGGTGTTGTCCTAGCCGGCCTGCCTTTCTACAAGTCACACCAATATGACCACAAGGCCTCCAACTAGCCACACCAGCCTACTGGAGCGTAGCAGTCAGCCAGCCTCTCAAATCACCCCAATATATGTCACTTCTATGCTGTCAAGGTCAACCGTCTACTCGCATTTTGTCACTCTAAACGCTTACATCTAAATACATGCTCACAGTACATGTGGTGATTTATCATGTTTTCCATTTCGTCATGCAAATTCACTCTTTTTTACACACACACACACACACACACACACACACACACGAATGATTTGCAAAACTGCATGTTCTCTTTCTCATTTTGGAATGTCAGTCTTAGTGTAATACACTGTATGATTAATGTGTTTCACAAAATTGCAAATCCAAATAATAGGCTACTTTAAAAAAAATGGTTTGAAAGAGTTTCGGTACTGTTGTTTCTGATCAACCATAGTGTCAATAAAGTAATTACAGGGAATAAACAAAGAGAAGGACAATAAGAGAGGGAGTGTGGAGAAGAGGAAGAGCTGCTGCTGCTGCCGCTGGTGCGTCTGGATGTCTGACACCTTGAGTTCAAGATGATTACACTGAAGAGAGCTGCACTTTTCCCTGGGAGAGCCCACAGTTGTATTGGGGGGATGAATTACAGTGGATCTAGACTAGACATGTAAATGTCTATAATTAAGATAATAGTGACTTTGCTTTGGGGATGGGAAATAAGATGCTATCAAACACCTGTTTTAAAGAAGCCACCCACATCCCGTAGAGGCAAAGATAAGTCTAGCACAGAAGCTCTGTCCTACATTGCCAAAAATCATTATATTTCTATAATATTCTAGACAGAATTAGACTTATCTTCTATAGATCGTATGATTCTTTATGATGTTTTTATATCATCTGTTATATAAAAAAAATATATATAAAATTCATATGGGGGCTTACAATTACCTTTAAAGTGTGCATAGAATTATAGGATACCATTTGAAATGTATAATGAGGTTACAACGGTGCCTGGTTCTTTTTCCAAAGTGTCCACCAATACACTTAAAGACATAAACAAACGGCAGATAGACAAGGCTTATTGTCTCTCCCCTGTCTCTTTCCCTGCGCTGCATGCCTGCGTGTGTGTGTGTGTGTGTGTGTGTGTGTGTGTGTGTGTGTGTGTGTGTGTGTGTGTGTGTGTGTGTGTGTGTGTGTGTGAAAGAGAGAGGGAGAGAGTGAGAGAGCACGGCGCGAGACAGCCATGTTCTCCCAGCCTCCTCGAGCCAGTAACCATGACAACAGGATGGCTAGGAGACACGGTTCAAGCTCAATTGAGGCCGGTGTCTTTCTTTTCCTCCAAAATAGACCTTGGTCGCGTTTCAAGATCGACTTGTCCTCCTTAAAGCGGAAAGGAAAAGCTTTTCTTTTTCTCTTCTCGGGGGACAGAGAGAGAGGGAGAGGGAGAGAGAGAGAGAGAGAGAGAGAGAGAGAGAGAGAGAGAGAGAGAGAGAGAGAGAGAGAGAGAGAGAGAGAGAAAAACACACACCTCCATAAAATCCCACGGCCCGCACGGTGCACATATCTTTCAGCCTCTATTAGCTCCACAAACACTGCTGTCCTAAAGCCTGAGTAGGCTGCAGGTTTCAGTGTGTGCATTTTTGGTCACACAAAAAAAAAACAGGACGCGAAACCTCAACGCAGCCTCCGTGAGAAATGCTCGTCTCGCTCATACACTAAAATACATGATATCTAAGCATGGGCTACGTTATAGCTAAGTGCCGGTCAAACAGAGATTTTTTTTAGCGCTAACACAGTCCTACTAGCTTAAAAATTATAACACTTTAAACATGTCCTTTAGCGTAGTATGGTTTCTTCACTCACCAGTAAAATGCGTTCAGTCAGAGGCTGAGAAGGAGAGTTTTGCGGTGGTCCTCTCTCTCCCTCTGTCTCTCTACATCCACGCCGGGGAATAACACTGACAGACGGGCTCTTTTTTTTCTCTCCACGCCGAACGTCCTTCCCAGCTGCCCCCCTCTCACCGGTATGCGCGTGCGAAACGTTGTTCACGGCCGCTGCCGCCGAAGCTCGTGGTGCTGTCTCGCGCCTCCGCGCAGGCTGGTATAGGGGCTCTCGGGAGGTCCAAGCGGCGGAGAGCGATTACTGAGCGGATTGATGAATGGGTGGATGTACGGAGGCGTCCTCTTCGTCTCCTCCTCTCTGTGGAGCCTCTGTGTGTTTGAATGGCAGCTGAGAAATTGTAATTCCGCTCCTCGGACTTCTCGGGAGCACCATCACTCTCCCGTGGTTACGCGCGGTGTGAACGGGACGTGTCTCCAGGGCCTGTTGATATCAGACACTGTAGCCTGCAGTGAAGATTAGCACCGACAGTTTTGTTGACACAAGTCCTTCTCGACTCTGAACTGACTGATATGACTGCCCAGACCAATAATGTATTGAAATACCATTAAAATGGGTTAAGCTTTAACTTTAGAGGATCTGGATGCAGAGTAAAAAAAGTGGTTCCCAGACTGAGGTCCAGGGATGCCCAAAGACTTTTGGTTCCAGGATGTCCTCAGAAGAATGGGTTATTTGACTTGGCTTTTTTTTTTTTTTCACCAGGCACTAGCATTGAGAACACATGTTATTGGGGGGAAAGTTTGGGAATTGACCAGAAAAAACAGATCATGTTGATGATTTACAGACAGTCAAAAAGTCCTATCCAAGGTCCAAAGTCCTGCAGCTGTCATATCCAGGATGTAGCATTGGTCATGCTGTAGTTTGGTTTAGATAGGAATTTGATGTCTGCAAGGGAAAAACAAGACCCATGAAACTGTCAATAGCATGCTTTTATAGATTATAGATTGTTAGATATGCTACTCAATAAAACAAATCTATTAAAAGATAATGATGTCCAAACAAATGAGGTCAATTCAAAGTAAGTCATTGCAACTGAGACTATAGTGCTCAAATTATGTAATTTAATCCCCAAAAATGATGGAGAACTCAAGATTTACTTGGCATGACAGTGTCCATAAGATCAGTTTTTGTTACATTTGAGTATGTTGTAATTCTGTTTTATTGTAACAGCAATATGGCCCTGACCTTTAACCTGCTGGTTAATGTTAGCCTGTGAGGTTAGTCTTCTAGGATTACTGTTTATTTTACTGCAATTACTGTTAGCCAGGATAGCATTAGCAATTTTCCAACAATGTCACTATTTTAGAAAACAAAGTTTCCATCCATTCAGTATTTATACCAATGGCGCGGGGTCGTGCAATAGCTAGAACCTATTCCAGCATGCTCTGGGTGGGTAGTGGGGTACACCCCCCCTGTCTAACACAGACATAGCTTTAACAGAACAAACATTTCTCTTGGTCAAATTGTTGAAAACAATCGGAAATGCTATGACAGTCTGGCTGACCGCAGAAGACAACGTATTACTTGTGGTATCTACAGTAGTTTTTGCTGATCTGTCAGTTCCTCTTTTCTAAAGTTCCAAATACTTCTTCCTTTGTGGCGGGACCAGTGGTGGAATGTAACTAAGTACATTTACTCAAGTACTGTACTTAAGTACAAATTTGAGGTACTTGTGAGTCTTCATGCCACTTTCTACTTCTACTCCGCTACATTTCAGAGAGAAATATTGTACTTTTTACTCCACTACATTATTCTGACAGCTTTAGTTACTAGTTACTTTACAAATTAGGATGACTGCACACAAAACACATGTAGTTTAATAAGATGTTTTATTACAGGGGTGGCCAACCAGTTAGGTATAAAGAGCCACAAAAAAACCCCGCACCATAGCAAAAAGCCACACAACACATGCACGTCCACACTACAACAGCAACAGTGTCTTCCAGATCTAATGACAGTCATAATACATAGCAATTTTCATAGTTTTTTCTCATTTAGATTGAGTCAGTGGGAAACCTGACAGTCTTTGTTATCCACAATCCTTTTCAGGTCTTGCTTGAACTCGGTTGTGGCCACTCGAAGAACTCTCTCACTCATCTGTCACTAAAGGGGCTTTCAAACAATCAGATTCAGCAGTGAAAGGGTTAACGAGGAAGGTGATCTGTGGCCGCTGTTTTTCCTCAGGTTGCAGAATCTGTCCTCAAAACTCTGCTGCATTATTTTCCATTTTAAAATAATTGGCAAATGTATTGGCAGATGCGTTCAAATGTGTTTTTTTTTACTTATCTGAAATCCTGTATGTTTCAGAAAAGTTAAAAACAACAATCAACCAATGACACAGCCCCCAGCCACACAGTAAGAGCCTCACAGGAGCAGGCAAAGAGCCGCATACGGCTCAAGAGCCACAGGTTCGCCACCCCTGTTTTATTATAAATTAAACTACCCAAAAATATAAAGGCCTACAAGTACAGTTGAAAGATTAGCCGATTGAACCATAGACTGTATATCAGTGGACAGAGCATGTGTGATGTCACCCGTTGGTTTGTAGAGTTCTGCTATGAGTCGTCGAGTTTACCGTTACGGGTGCAGCCATCCTAGTTGCGGATGTGACGATTTTAGACGAGAGGGAGGAGTGAGGGAGGAGCTGCTTATACTCTACGTTACACACTTTCACTGGCAATCACATTATAGCCACGCCCTAAAACACCCCCTGCTTTATCGGCGATTTTAAAATCAACGAGACCATAATTCAAAAAATTAACATCATTCTGTGTTGCAGAAGACTTAAAACTAGCGATTGAGACCATAAACTCATTATAAAAATGTTTACTGAGGTAATAAATCAAGTGAGAAGTGGGTCACTTTCTCATAGACTTCTACAGAAACCGATCTCCTTTTGCACCCACATGTGTCTCCCCCTGCTGGAATTCAGATAGAATGCAGGTTTAAGGCAGTTCCGCATTTGCAGAACTTCGCCGAACCGGATGAGTTGTCCATTAATATTAACAGTCTATGGATTGAACACAGGATTGTTTGTTTCCAGTTTCTAAAATGGGAGGATTTTTCTGCATTGAGTACTTATACTTTTAATTTTCCTGATGATACTTACATACTTCTACTTAAGTAACATTTTCAATGCAGGACTTTTATTTGTAAGAGAGTATGTTTACAGTGTGGTATTAGTACTTTTACTTACAGTAAGTAAAGGACCTGAATACTTCTTCCACTACTGGGCGGGACTATAATTACAGTCTATCCAAAAGAGAAATACCACTAATTAAACCACTTTAAAGAAGACAATCTTAAGTTATGTGGCCTGGAGAACAAAGATGGCAAAGAAGGGCTTTTACTTTTCGTTGAAAAACATACTTACTTTGTCAAGCTGGGGAATGGATTGGGTCTGATTTTCTCCCACCAAGTATTAGGTAGACAGAAAGACAGTGATAAACAAGGCATGGTTTGAAATATCTGTGATTGTGCTGTCAAATAGTAGAGGACGTCTGCTCTGAGCCTGTGATCATGCCGATGGCAGAAGATCTAACACAAAATGTTAAGTCATAATGGACAAGCAGTTCATGTTATCTGCCAACATCCAATTAGAAAGGCAAGAATCTGTGCGTGTGTGTGTGTGTGTGTGTGTGTGTGTGTGTGTCTAGTTGTAGTTTATCCGATCTACTTCACGGTTGTATTGCTGGGTACCCAATGAACTTGGCGTTTCAAATTCGGGGCAGTTTGGATTGCGTTCAATATTAATAAACTGTGAATAAACTGTGCGGTCGGCACAATAAAGGTTGAGAAAAAAAAGCGGCCACTGTATACAGACACAAAGTCACACCTTTTCCAGTGGACCACCGTGGAACCTTATTTCGGAAAAATATGTACGGTAGTCAATGGCGAGAGACAAATAATGATTTGATCCCGTTTGAATTGATCCATTAATTAAACATATGATGTTCGTCAATCCAAAAGATAATTTGGCAAGTCAAGAAAGTCTCAGTTTGTCATAAAACTGTTGAGGTATAAGACTGTAAAAATATGTAATACTCACCCCAAAGTCACATACATACATACATACAACATAACCAGTAACCTTTTTCTGTCAGGTAAATGTAGTAGTACAGTGTTTTCCTCTAACGTAGAAGTACGAAGTAAGGAAGTAAGTAGTATACGGTAGAGTTGCATATTAAGTGCTTTGAGCTTTGAGGGCCTTCTGTGAGTTATTTTGGGGCACAATAGTTCTGGGGAAAGCTGCAAACAACAACACCGGAGGCCAAGCTATCAGCCAGTTTCCAACAGGCACATTTTGAACGGGCACTGCACTAGTATACTAGAAATTAGCCTGTGTTCACTCTGCCCTTGACAGAGGAATTTTTTTCCACTGTACCTGCAAAATGCCCACAACCCATTTGTCATTCCCTTTCAACAAGCTCTCTCATTCATCTATCACGTGTAAAACCAGCACAGAAATCAAGCCAAGAGCCAGTGCAAACCATTTGTATTGTCTTTCAAACATACAGTACAGTGCTTTGAGAGTACCCTCTTACTGGTGCACCTCGGGGTCATAAACAAAAGCACAGCAGCACTATACAATCACACATATGGCTATGCATTGTCTGCTGCCAACATTTTACGATGTTTTCTTCAGGGATCTTGGATACGGCCCTTATAATGCAGAGCCGTGCCAAGCTTTAATGTAATGTCTGCATGGATTGAGAACTTTAGCCTCCAATCCAGTGATCTCCAGTGATCAATAGCACATTAGAAGGAGACCGAAGAAGAGGGGAGTGGCTGAAAAGAGGTATGGAGAGAAGAAGAGGGAAAAAAGGAAATTAAGAAGAAGCGAGAGAGATGCAGAAAGCAAGAGTGAGGATGTGGACAAAAACAAAAGAGCTGGGTTTGTGTTTGAAGACAAGGGGAGGAGAAGGTTAGATGGGCAAGGCCCAAAGTGAGGCAGGTAGAGGGGGGGGGGTATGGAGAGAGGAGACAGGGCGGGGAGGGGAAGGGGGAGCACAGGGTTGAAGATGACAAAGAGTTCAGAGGATGCACAGATGACCGGAGAGAGAGAGACAGAGCGATGGAAACAGTTTGGGGGAAACCCACTGCAGACGCAACATCAATCCTAATGACTAATTCATTAACCTGCCCGGCTCCCTTCCCCCTCTGTAGACAGACGTAGACACACACACACACACACACACACACACACACACACACACAGTTCTGTCCCTCCTCCATGTCACAGGAGAGGCGGAGGGATGGATGGATGCAGAAATGAAGAGGTGGGTCTGCAGCTAAGTGACATCTGCAGGGCCGTGGCGGCTGCAACGTGTTGGGGACACTGGAAATCCCTGATGTGACAATGGGAGGGAGGTGAGGGGAGGGAAGGGGGAGGTAACTGGTGAGGAGAAAAGCTAACAGCTTGCGTTTTGGTTTGTAGGGGTGGGTGGTCTCCTGTGATGGTGCACATAAGTGTGTTAATGTGCGCGGCTGTGGTGTCAGAGTGTGTGTGTGTGTGTGTGTGTGTGTGTGTGTGTGTGTGTGCACGCGTTCTAATGTGCAATCACAAGATGTGCTGGCATGAAGACTGTGTGTGCATGTGTGTTAGCATATTAAATGAAAGCAGGTAGTGTGGAAGATAAATCAATATGCTGATGTTGGTGTGCTCAAGTAATAGCGTTGTGAGTATAATCAAAGCAAGGGGGAGGTGCTCGACTGATGGTGTGTGTCTTTAGCCTCTGCTGCAAGACTCTTACCTCTTTGTGTGTGTGTGTGTGTGTGTGTGGGCGACAGAAATGCACACATAGATGTTAGCAGCCACACACCAAAACCTCCTGCAGAATTCCTCTGCACATGCTCATACAGACAACTCAATTTGAAGATAGAGATACAAATGTGCACACACAATCACGCACCCAAGTGTGCACACATACACACACACTCGGAGAGAGGGATGAAGTGCTGCTGACTGAGGTGGAATTAAATACAGAAATCCTCCAAACGAGCATCGATCCACAGAGTTTACAGCGTTGGCTCCGTCTGCCACGGCAGGCCAAACAGCAGGGAGCTCTGTGAGACAGCTGGGGCACACACACACAAGCAGGAAGCATAACGGGTACATAGACAACATAAACAACACACACACACACACACACACACACACACACACACACTGTAGAATGTGTGTACGCATGGAGTGGGTTTTTGATTTTGATCAGAGGACGTCACAGCTGAATGTGCTTCAGAGTGTAAAAAGCATGTGTGTGTCTCTGAAATTTGATATGGTGTGTGTGTGTGTGTGTGTGTTGCTTCAGAGTCTTTACAAGCTGCTTTTACTAAAAACAAATCAAACCTCCCATGACAACATTCAAGGAGTTGTTTTCTTAATGTTATGCTGCAATGATAAGAGATGTTTACTAGTGCAATATCTAAAGAAAGTAAACAGGAGCCCCAGAAAACAGCTTTTTAGCTAATACTACTATGTATTAGGAGCAATATTTAGCAGAGATATTTAGAGGGAATGGAGAAGGTGTTTAGTTGTCTCCAAGTTCATTCATATAGGACTTATATTTGCCAGGTGACAAGAAACACGACTCCAGAGTAATGCTCTGTAACTGCTGGATGTATAAACGGACAACTGTTCAACACGTTTGCCATATCAACTTTATAAAGGTACGTCATCCGTATTGTGTTTGCAGGTTGTTTCCACTCTTTCTGAGAGTGAGATGAGAAGACTGATACCACTCTCATAGGTACATTAAAGGAAAATTCTGGCGTAAAATGAACCTAGGGGTTAATAACATATGTGTACAGAGTCGACCGTTCTCTGGGATCTGTTTTCATGCTAATCGAATGCGTCTCTAGCTTTTAACAAGCTACCGCAAAACCGGCGATTAGCTTGTAACGCTAGCTTTCGGGGCAGATATATCACTATTTTATACAAACAAGGCTCAAAATAGCACCACACTTAAACGGTAGCATAATGAGGGTCCCTACATGTAAACCGAAGCATTGAGAACTTTGTAAGTGTACAGACAGTTTATTAAAAAGATAGATTATAAAGACAGTAGCGTTCGTGTTTACATTCGGCCGCCATCTTAGAAAACAGTCATGAGCAGTCGAACCACGAACGCCGTGTGTGACCTATTGGTTACTGGTTTGCATGTAGGGACCCTCATTATGCTACCGTTTCAGTGTGGTGCTATTTTGAGCCTTGTTTGTGGTAGAACATAGTGATTTACCCCATGCCCCGAAAGCTAGCGTTAGCAGCTAACCACCGGTTTTGCGGTAGCTTGTTAAAAGCTAGAGACGCATTTGATTAGCATGAAAACAGAGCTCAGAGAACGGTCGACTCGGTACACATACGTTATTAACCCCTAGGTTCATTTTACGCCGGAATTTTCCTTTAAGTATGGAGTCAGAGCCAGGAGGTGATTAGCTTAGCCTAGCATAAAAAGTTAAAGCATGGGGAAACTGTTAACCTGGCTCTGTCCAAAATTCAAAACATGGTATAACTATTTCTTGATGTGCAACCACATACTGTAAAAATAATGGACATTATAGCATCGGTGACATCACACATTGGTTTGTGTGACCATTTGGACAAAAGGGCGGAGCTGGGCAGTGTTTCTATGGTTTCAATGGCGCTAAGCTAAACGCTACACAGGTAAAGTTTCCTATTTCCAACCCTTCTGACGCGACTCATCCAGCGGAGTTTTGCCGGCAGGTAAACAAGGACCTCCAGATACTGGCGCCGTTTGGCATGTACGGCAGTACACAAAAAAATCAGCAGACTTTACCTTAAGTTACCAGCTAACGCTAGCTAGCTAGCTAGCTTTGGTTGACAAGGTGCTACCGAACACTGAACTAAACCAACGAAAGGCAACCAAAATGTTTCCATCAACTTTGATGAAGTGAAAACAGAGTGAGAGGGTCAAAGTTTCAGAAAAAAACATGGACAGCACCCCAAAAACAAGTTCACTGCTATTTTAATGTACATAGGGCCATGGTTAGCATTGCCAAGCCTCTGTCATGATTGACAGGTCGGTGTGTAGCCACGCCCCAAAGCATGCCCTGCAATATGTCCATTTTTAAATAAATGGGACCCTAAATTACAAAATGGACATCATGTTGTATTGAAGAATTCTTAAAACTAACGATTGAGAGCATAAACTCATTAGGAAAATCTTTACTGTGGTAATAAATCAAGCGTGAAGTAGGGTCATTTTCCCATAGACTTCTATGGAAAGGGACTTCTGTACAGACTGTGAAAACAAATTTCCCCACTGGACAATAAATACTATTTATTTATCTATCTATCTATCTTCTTTTTGGTGCCAGTGGAGTCTCCCCCAGCTGAAAATTAAATAGAATGCAGGTTTAAGGCACTTTCACATTGGCTTCATGTTTCAGGCCTGGATGTTGCCGCTTGCGTACAACCCATAGACTGTATGGTACAACCCTTTATCCGTCCGCACATCCATTGTTTCCCAAGAAATAGTTACAAAATGTAACTTCCCTCAAACCAAAAATTGTTTTTTACATTACTGTTGGATTAAACAAACAAGATACAAGTTTAGCCTCTAAGTCTAGCAGTCTAGCCCTCCTTCCCTTTCCCTAAGTGGCTATGCCACTTGTCAGGCTGCCATTGTATATAAGAACCAGTTTTTATGCTAAGCTAATCACCTCCTGGCTTTAGCTCAGTGCTTAATGCACAGACATGAGCGTGGTATCAATCAGTATTCGATCTCATCAAACTCCCAGAAGGAAAGTGAATAAGATGCATGTCAAACTACTTCTTCCATGCTAATAGTAGATGGTTGTCAAGTTGTTAAATGCATACCTACAGATGCGAGGGTACAAGGTCACTAGTGTCTTTTAAAAACGGTTTAAGGTAGATATCGTTGCCACCATTTAAAAAAGGGAACAAAAGTGTATTCTGTTTTTGTTTTGTTTTTACATATGGGAAAGGGAGTGCAGCAGACATTTTAGCACTGGGACATCATCAATAACACAATGGCCTTGCTCCACAACATTTATCTTTCTCTGGTCTTAACTCGGTAAAAATTCGTTAAAAAACATCATTCCTACCTTCAGTAGGGACATCATCATTTAGCTGCTCGGCTTTGTGTTGGACTCCAGTAATTCCCTCATCAGCATTCATTACAACTGAAGAAGAGGGAGACACAACATGTCAGCACTTGTGCGTGTGTGCGTGTGTGCGTGTGTGGGAAAACGTGTCAGTATGTGTGTGTAGTTCTCATCTGGGTCATTATATCCACAGGCATGAAAAAGTGGGTTACAATGACACACATCCCTCCATGTGACAGAGGCAAATAGAGAGGGGGAGGGTCTTTATATGAGCATCAATCACTTCCACCTGTGACCACTTGTCCTTAGCTGGAATATAACGCTACAGTGTAAAAATGTACAGTCACAAGCATCTTGTTTCCCATTTATGGAGAAAGCCCTTCTCTGTTTGTGTTTACATGTGTGCCTATGTGTGTGAGAGAGTGTGAAAGAGTGTGAGAGAAAGACAGCCAGGCAGAAAAACTAGGAAAACATGGGCGACATGCCAACATGGTGACAGAATGTGCTGTGCTGTGCATGTGTGTGTGTGTGTGTGTGTGTGTGTGTGTGTGTGTGTGTGTGTGTGTGTGTGTGTGTGTGTGTGCGCCAACTATAAGTCTGCTGGGCAGCCGGGTCAACAGACTCACAGAACAGTCACCATAGCAACAGTGCCACACTCGGCTTCTCTGTGCCAAGTTGTAAATATGGAAGTCGTATAAAAATGTGGATGGCTGACTTTTGAAAAGTTTCAGGACGGCAGCATGTTAATACACAGGAGGAGTCAGTCTCTTGTTCCATAGTTGGTCCATCTGAGTAGTTCCCTCTGATGAGCTAACATATGCCATTTGAAGGATGTTATTACACAATGTGAACCACCTCATAGCAGAATAAAATTAAACCCTTAGTCCTGGCAGTGCAACATTTAACTAATAAAGGCAGGAATCTCTGTCTGTGAGTCCGTCCAGCTGTCGGTCTTGCGATTGTTGTGAACCGCATGCGTGAGAGACATCGCACGCTGACATACAGAAGTAAACATGGATGCCACTGTGTACTATTGTTCGACATACTATTGTGTGAATAAACTAGGGCTGCCACCCCGAACGTGACTCATCCATATTAATGAACTGAAAATAAAACTAAGTGATGTAGGATGGAGTAACCAAACTCTTCTTCCCTTCCTTCAATGAGCACGAGCGGTGTCATCACTCTGCGTTTGCAACTCAATTGTGCGAGTTTGCCATACTAACTTATAACACCAAAGCACTTTTCCTCTTCGGTCCCCCTACAGGTTGGAAGCGGAATTGTCCATTACCGCTGTCGTATGTCTCATTCGAACTACAGATCCGCTACCTGATCTGGCAAACTTGCATAGTGCGGTTATATCCGATAGAGGGCCGCAAAGTGAATGCAGAAGTGCCGGTCACCCTGTTACGAGTTGATGAACCACTGAAACGATTTTGGAAACATTATTTTAAGGTACAAAAGAATATTTGGTGTTGCTTTAACGCTAATTAAATCCATGCTTTTTTCGTTACTTTATAACCGTCAATCCACTAAGCCTGTTTGGAAATGAACTCTGCTACAGTGTTTCCGTTACGATAATAATGACGAGACGGCACAGCCATCATTAAACGTTGACTGTGGCGATATCAACATGCAATATCATTGACAAAAAAGATGAAACTTAAATGTAGTTTTAAAAAAAATAAAAACAATTTTCTTTGCTTTCCACCTTTCCTTTCCCTCTCTGTCTCTCTCAAACACAGACACACACACACACACACACACACACACACACCGCTGCCGCTGGACGAGTCCGTCTCTGTACTCGGTTCGGTTTGGGTGGCTGATTGACGCATATTTTAGTCTCTCATAATGGGTCGGAGAGGTACAGCTGAACCGCGCATCGAGGACTCTGAGTAACTGCAACCATCCGGGACTGCGCATCCGCACCATTGATTTATAAGTAAATTAATCTAATTGGCAGTTTCATACTGCAACAGCACACCACAATGAGTCCATTAATGAGGCAAATGTCTGTAATTAGTTCACACTTACGTCTGTAATAACAGCAGGACAGTTGACTGTCTGTTATCTAAACTGCTAATGACAGTTGTGAATTGAGTTTAACGTTGTCGGTAGGCACAGTGTTTTTAATCAGATAATAAGATACTTCAGATAAAATCTTAATGAAATCAGTTTGACTAAAATTATTCGTTTTGGCGAGACTAGATTAACTGAAATGTTCAATATAATATAATGATTTGGGGCCCCAGGCAAACAGTGGCTTGCTTTGCTTTTCAGCCTCTCTCTAACTGGCGTTGGCAGGGGTAGAAGAAGTACTCTGATGTAAAAATATTAACTATTAATAGTAATACTATTAATATTGAACAGTAAAAGTTCTGCATTCAAATGTTTACTTAAAGTGACGCGTGAAAGAGAGGAATTATCAGCACAATATACTTACATTTACTCAACATCTGTTCAACATGGAGCTTTCGTCTCTAATTTAATGCTGGATAGTTTAATGAATAATGCATCATATTTTAATTGTGATATTTTGTGAGTAAAATCTGAATCTGCAACATAACCAGTAACATTTCTCTGTCAGGTAAACGTGGCAATTCAATGTTTTCCTCTGAAGTAGAACTACACAGCAAGTCAGTAGTAAACAGTTGCCTTCTGTAAGTTATTTTGGGGTACAACGGTTCTGGAGAAAGCTAAAGGCAGCAATACAGAAGGCCATGCAATCGTCCCGTTCCAAACAGGCACTGCACTAGTCACTGTAAATGGAGCTATGGGAGCATACCTGCCTAATCTGGTAAACAAGAAATAACAGGCATCAAATACCTATGCAAACTTACCTACCTCTGTGTTAGGGGGGTTTCCAAGAAAAAACAACAACATACAGTACACGTTGCTTCTCACTTAAATATGCTTCAAATGTGTTTTCTCTTTGGACCCTTTGTGTGATTCCAGAGTGCTCACTAGTCTAACTGATGTCGGTGGAAAAGTCAATTAAAAAAACAAGTCTATCAAAATACACATAAGCAGCTTGTGTATACACAGTATTGTGTATACACTAGTGCACAGTGCAGAGCGGCAGCAATTAGCTAGCCAGTGGCAGCACTATTGCCGTTGTAATCTCGCAGCTAGCAATGCTAGTCGCCGCCATTACGGCTCAGCCGGCTCCATGTTTGCTTATCACGTCAGAGGTGAGACCTGTGAGCAGCCATTCCTGGCCTAGACTCTAGCCTAAACTCTAGTCTAAACTCTGGTGATAGCCGTGTGGAGGCAATCCCAGCCCAGACTGAATTTTCTTCAGTATTTCAAGAACAGCATAGCCTGACAAGCCAGACCCACATCAAGATGTTGGGTCTGGGAACTCACCATTGGCAGGGCTCAATCCGAGGGGCGGGATAAACGGTTGTCTTAAACTTTTGAAATAAAAGATTAAACTTTTGCTGTATCCGGTTGGCAAAACTCCAAACACGTCTTCCTTTTTTAAGAATGACTTCAGTGCCGTTCTTTGTTCTTTTCTCAAAGAAAAGCTGAACTTCCAGAGTCGCGGCCAAAGCCGATTCCAAAGACCGCTGTTCGCCAGCAGCAGCCATCTTCTTTGTTTTCAAGTAGCAGGGAATTCACGCGGAACCATCGCAACTCTGCCGCCATTATGTTAAGCCCCGCCCACAGACTCTAAACACGATGTGAACTAGAATTTGGTTTTTCCAGCTCGCAAGCCAACGGAGAGTTGCTAGACTGACCCTGGCTGCAAATTACATTTGCTGCCGCTAGGGTGGTCTAGATTTCTAGGCTACGAACAGCAGCTTTAACTGTTATAGACTGCTCCTTCATGTTTACAGTCATTTTACCTTTTTCATATATATATATATATAATTTGATCAGTGAACCAGCTCCCATGATTATACCCACACACAATGCAGGACTTTATTTCCACCCCATACAAAGCCTGATTGCAGTAAAATGTTCACTGCATATAATTCAAGAACATTAGTACATTACTATCTACAATAGATGCTTACATTGTATACTGTATATGCCTGATGATAGCAACCTATGTAGTGTAACAATAATAAAATCAGCTGAAAACTCATTCAAATTCATTATGCAAATAATGCAAAAACAGTCAACATATGGTATCATGGTAGCATGTTACATTGCCCACCCAAGGGTGCATGCTCCAGCACAGCTTGTACTGCCAGTTAAATTACTTTGGGGACTAAAGCAATACTTTGCGGTCTGTTTAACCAAATGCCTCTCTCGATGTGAATCCATGCTAATGCACATCCTCTTCACAGAGCTGGCTCCATGTCAGTGTGTGTGTGTGTGTGGGGGGGGGGGAGCTATGGATCATGCATTAAACATGTAGCGGTTGAGGGGAGAACATTTTGGAATACCAACATTTTTGCCATGGAAAATCTGCCTGAACATCAGGTCCGCTAAAGCATGATGGGAAGTACAATCTTGTAGTTACAGGAAAAAACTGACTTCCTCAGCAAATGCTGTTGGTGTCACTTGGGATGTATTGTAATTCTAATATTTGTGTTGATACAGTAAATTAAAAAAGCAGCATATGGAGACTGTGGTGGCCACAGCCACACAACTGAGTGTTCAAGGTTGAATACAATCAGCCACATCTTTACCACATGTTCAGTTAGCTAAGTTGCAGTCACATATTAGTACATCAAAAACAACAGTTTGTTTGGTTTAGAATTACTTTATTAGCACCTAAACAATACACTGTTTCTAGCACACAGTTTACCTTGTTTACTATTTAGTTAATTTGATATGAATTCATTTATCTTTGCTTTTGAGTTACCTGGCTGCTGAGTTCTCTTCCTGGTCGAACAAAACATGTGACAAAGGGTGGAGCCTGGTTTCATGCAGAGGCCCCAGCCTTGGACCATACCAAAAGATGACAGGGGGGGGGGGAATCAGGGTTTCCTTCTGCTAATTTAAGTTCTTGTCCATGTTCTCCTCCCCTGTGTGTGTTTATTGGTTTGGTCAGCTGGTATATAAGGGTCCCTCATGTCTCATTCAAAGGTCTGCTAATTGAGTTAACATTTTGGTTTTGTTAGCTTTTGGTTTTGTTAGCATTATTTTATTTTTTAGTTATGTTCCATTGACCTCTTTTAGGGACCCTGTAACTCTTTGCCTGTGCTCCTTGACTGCTTATTCCATGACAGAGACAGAGACAGACAATCTAGATTATGCAGATTTGGTCTCAGCAGAGAACAGCGATGTATTGGATACCTCTGCTTGATTTCTGTCTTATGATGCATGTTCAATATAAGAGGTCAAAGGTCATGGAAAATGTTGACTGTGTATTTTTGGTGACCTTTCCCCTAAAACTGACTGAGGAGCAGGTCTGGATTAACCTGCTAGGGGCTTAACCCTTGTGTTGTCTTCCCGTCGACCATGCAACTTTGTGTTTTTCTGGGTCAATATTTCAATATTTTGTTGTTCTTTATCTACACTTTTCTCAACGTTTTTGTCGATTTTATTCCAATTTTTTGTCATTTTTTTGGCGTTTTGTTAATTATGTTTTTTGTCGCTTTTTCCGATGTTTTTTTCCCACTTTTTTCCAATTTTTTTGTTACTTTTTTTAAACAAGTTTTTGTCACCTTTGGTGATGTTTTTGATGTTTTTTTCGTCACTTTCTCAGATTTTTTTGGTCACTTTTTTCAGCGTTAAAAAAAAAAAAAAATGTTTTTGCCAATTTTTTTTCTGCATTTTTGTAGCTTTTTCCAACATTTGTCACTTTTTTCAACATTCTTTTGTCATAGTTCTGATATAGAAAGTTTTTGTAAACAGGTCAAATTTGACCCAAAGACAACAGGAGGGTTAAAGGTTACCATGACAAAAGTAGCAAAATAAGGAACCATTTAAAGGCATAGCCCACCCCAAAAATAAAAATCAACTCAACTTCAATGACAACTGACACTCCTGTGATCATGAAATCACCAAACACGCATTTTCATTCTCTCTTTACAACTCAAAAACATCACATTTTATCATCATGCAGCATAACGCAATAAGCAGCTAATGTAACAATGAGGTTGATATGACAGTTTTTGACTTACGGAGTGCCATAGCCTATAATGTTTTTTATGTAGATAACTGTTCTTACTTTCATTCACCAGACATACGTGCTACCTGGGCTGTAGTACTTGAGTCCAAACTCGGACTCAAGACGCTTTTCTGTTGTCTCGGACTCGTCTTGGACTCGTTGGTATTTGGACTCGGACTTGTCTTGGACTCGGCCATTGGACTTGCCAAATATTCTAGTTGGTCTCGACTGAGTCCAGCACTATATGCTTTTGTTCTAAAGTAACTTCTTCCTTCAAAACAAATCCATTTATGAAGCGCGCACGTTCAGAAAACAGGTATTAGTTTAATTTAAAATCCATGTAGAACAGGCGTTGTGATTGGTCGCCTGGTGTACACCTGGCTGCATCATATACAGTAGGCTACCTCAATCATCAGGTATCAATCATTTTCATTTTGGCCACAGACACAATGTCAGCGAGCACTTTGTACTATGAATTCTTTAGGACAAGTAATAAGTTCAAGAATGGGAACAAATCCATTTTATACTTTGAGTAAATAATATGGCTTAATTTGATCCTAGTGTGGTACTCTGCACTTGCTTTTTGATTATAACAAATAAAGCACAATGATCATCTTAAATTAGAAGTTATACTGTCTCGTACATCATATACAATATAAACAGGTAAGTAAGTGGTCTTGAAGAGGATTCATTTATTTCTGTCTCGGTATTGACTGTCTCTCATTTGGACTCAGTCTTGACTTGGACTTCAACCTCTTTGGACTCGGTCTTGACTCGGTCTCGATTAGTCCTGGTCTTGGACTCGACAAAGTTGGACTTGACTACAGCCCTGCGTGCTACAATGCTTTTTTATAAGAATGGTTATCTTGATATCTGACCGTTTAAAATTGCTCATAACAGCATCACATACAGGGAATCAATAAAAATGTATCTTTGCTCTTCTGCAATAAAACCTTGGGATCCTTATTGACTGGCTATTCTCCATTTCTCCAGCAGAGGGTGCTGTGCATTCAGAATTATATTTGAGTGTGACATGTCTAATCCTCTCCACATGGATTCAGATACAGTGAAAATGCCTTGATACAAGCCGGGATTTTCCCAAGGTGTGCCATACCAAGACAATATAAAGGTAGGACCGTGACAGACAGGCATAGATAACTAATATTTCCTGGTACTTAATCATTCCTGTTAATAGCACCAGTGTGGTCTGATTAGTAATGTGCACAAACATACTGTATATTGACCTACATAATTAAGTCACAACATGCACAAATATACAGATAGCTCACCTGTCCTGCTCTTAAATTGACCAAGAAAGTATCATACTATTACATGATGATTAATGTGTTTATGTAACTTTCACCCATATGTAGATCACAGTTTTGTTTTCTCCTGGCAGACCTGAGCTTGACCCCAGAGGGAAAGAGGAGGGAAAAGGCTTGTGTGTTTGCTTATGTATGCATGCTCCTCCTTTTATCTTTTTGAGAATGTCCTCAGGACAATATTAAGATAAGGAAAAGAGTAAGTGAAAACCAACAGAAAAGTTCACATTCTGACCAACTGTACTGCAATTCTGGGTTATTCCTGAGCAAAATGTAAGAGTTAGGGCTGTGGTTACGCCTGGTATGGTTAGAATAAGGTCTAGTGAAGTTGACATTTAATTTAGGTTCACACTTGGGGTTAGATGTTAACTTTAAGGTTTTAAGGAGTATTAATTGACTGCATATTGGTCCTCACAAAAATAGCAGACCAAAGCTGTGTGTATTCATGTGTCTGTGGGAGTAGACCTTGAGCTTTCTGCCCTGATACCACGCAGTGACAAACTGAGAGATAAATAGACAGGTGTCTGGTATCACTGAAACGCCGGTTTTTGTGGAAACCCAACTGTGTTGACTGATGACAGCTGTAGTTTCATTTTACGCAATGCCAAGACTGCAGTGGAAGTTTGGGGGAAATCTCACTGAACTGATGACACTTTGTTGTTTTTCACAAAAACTCATAAGTTTGAACTTTTCTTAATCATGCGGTTAGTTATCACATACGTAGTCAGAGCAGAAGTTATGTTTTTAGACAATGTATTATATTCAACTCACTCTTACACCATTTTAAATGGAATTTTTATAGCTAATATTTTATAAAGCGTCATATTTTTCATCTTCGATCCTTTAAACATTATTATTTTACCCCTTCTACAATGTGAATGAATCATTTTATGGGTAAAAAAAAAAAACCTGATGCTTGAAGCGTATACATTTTTACTGCGAGGAGCTACTGCTGTGGTTTACACAGAGAGGCAACTGTTCGTTTAAAGGCCCGGACGCACCGAGCCGATAATCGGCCGTCGGACAGTCTGGCGAGGTCAGTGACTCGAGTCGAGGCCGTCGGCCTTCATTTTGGCCGATTTGATGTATGATGTATAATCGGCGGGGCGGGCACTGCCGGCAGTAGGACTCAAATGACCCATCTGATTGGTAGAGTGCTAACCCGGAAACGGAGAGCGGAATGACCGTGACTAGAGTCTCTCAAAATCTGACGAAAATTCATTTTTGGTCGACAATACAGATTAGCGCCGCCTGCTGTTATGGAGGCGTATTAGGTCTTGTCTCTTCGGTGTGTTCTGAGGCATTTTTTTTGACAAACTCGGGGAGACTGATCAGTCCGACTGCCTTTTCTGCGGACGGTCGGCCGTCTGGTTGGTGTGTAAGCAGCTTAAAACAAAGGCCCCGTGATAGATGGTTCAACAAGTGTTTTTTTCAAAGGGCCTGCCCAATTCCAAACAGTATCCAATGATGGCTTCTCAGATGGTTCTGTGTAACAAACTATCATTGTCAGTCCGGTTACAGTTTGAACATGCAAAAATGCGAAGTCTGTCTACAGGCAAGCTTACATTTCAACAAATATGGAACATAACGTTTGAAATAATACATTATTGATACATCAATATTTATATATTGACAAAAAAACATTGTTTCTTTCAAGGAAAAAACAAATCTCTATCTACTCTTATGTTTTTCGTTGGTAATTTACCATTATTCTGTGACGTAACTGTGACTTGTTAGCCCCAGCCACCTACTAACCCAAACAAGACACAATGCCAGTGAAGAAGCAGCACCTATTATTTACAACAGGTTTTACCGTAAACACTCCCAGTAGGTCACACCCAGACAGGTCAGTAACAAACAAAGAGAAGACAGGTGAGTCATCTGCATATCAATTGAATCCACTTGTATAGAATTCTTTACAGGATTAGAAATAGAATTAGAAATAGCTATAATTAGCCCGAGGTATGTGACTGACATTGACACCATTCAGCCGGACTCATCTGATTTGGCACCGCGGGGCAAAGCGACCACAAAACAAAAGACTTTCCGGCATGATAAGTGTGTCAACAACCTGTTGACGGAAAAACCCTGTGGAATAAATAGCCAGATTCCTTCCTGCACATGTGGTGTTGCGATCAATGGTTTCATACAAAGCCAGTAAGTACTTCCTGGAGGAAGAAAATGTAAGGAGTCGGGGTAAACACAACTATGCAGAGATAAGATAAGTTAAAACAGAAAAAAGACTATGCTGCTACATATCAGGGGCAATTAAATTCCTTGCGTCCTTGAACGTAGCTAAATGTCACAAGTGAAGTTATTTATAGCACTGGAAACATGAAAATATTTAACCAATTGTTGTTTTAGGCCTTTGTAGCATTATAGGAATGTAAATGGGATAAGAGAAGAAAGTGAAGGGGAGAGTAGGAAGGAGGAAGGAGGAGGGAAAAAAGATAAATGCAGTGATGTCAGTCCGCCCCACTCCTATTCAGTACATATGCAGCAGAGCTGAGCCTGCATACCACTGCTGCTGACGACTGCGCTGATCCCACACAAACACACACACTCATCACACCACACTCACAGAGGCGCTGAAACTCAGAGCAGTGCTGGGAGATGCAACCGGCTGGCAGCCACTGAGTAAGTCCACTTTCCCCTCCTCTGTACTCTCTTTCTTTCTTTCTCTGTCTGTCTTTGTTGTGATTGCCATTCTACGGCCTGTCTGAGTTCATTTATCTCTCACACTCTCCTCTGTTGCTGTGAGATGGCCAGTGTTTTCTCACGACTGAGAGACTTTTCAAACTTTTCTCTCAGTATGCAGTGCACATACCTTTCTCTCGTCTCCCTGCCTTTCTTTCTTTTCTCTGCATGTGAGCAGAGGCAGAAGCAAATCTCGGGTTCATTCGCATGTTGGCGCAGAGCCAGACCTGGATGCCTTTATGTTTGAATAACAGAGCTGAGCGTGTGGAGGTGGATTTGCTATATTCTCATTTACTCCTGGTGTGATGTCAGTTTTCTGAAGTGTCCATGTGGGTTGTTATTGTCTGGGATCACTTTGGTTAGTTTATGTCTTGATTTGAATATTTCTGTAGTGCTGCCATGCCCTTGTTCAAATGTACACAGTTAATTCCAGGAGCTGTTGTGCAGGTATAACACTCCTCAGAGGTGAGATTCTTTTACAGAAGAATGGAGCAATTTGCCACTGAGTGGGCTGTTTGGTAGTTCATCTTCAAGTCAGGTTCAATTTATTTGTATTGCTCTCATACACTGTAAAAATAAGGGAGGTAGCATCAGTGACGTCACCCATTGGTTTGTGGCCTGCCGTTTTGAAGCCTCAAGTTTGGCCATTTGGCCATCACCATCTTGTTTTTTTGAAAATTTGTGATGATTTTTGGACGAGAGGGCGGAGCTGGTGAGGATGATGTGGCCAAGCCAGTGTCATCTATGGATTCAATGGCACTGCGCTAAGCTAAACGCTAAAGAGGGAAAGTTTGTCATTTTCAACCGGCGTAAGCGAGTCGTTTGGTGAAATTGTACCAGTGAGTAAACGCTGACCTCGGGGTACTGGCGCCATTCATCTGCATTTACGGCAGTACACAGAAAATCTGCCAACTTTGCCTTAAATAACTAGCATTATAAGCTAATTAGCGGTTTCGCTAAAACTGGTCACATTCGATTAGCATGAAAACAAATCCCAGAGAATGGTCGACTCGGTACATGTGTTATTAACCCCTAGGTTCATTTTGCGCCAGATTTGTCCTTTAAGTTACCAGCTAAGGCTAGCACTAGCTAGCTAGCTTTGGTTGGCAAGGTGCTACCGAACGCTGAACAGGACATTTTTAGGCGACCAAAATGTTACAATCAACTTTGATGAAGTAAAAACAGAGCGAGAGGGTCAAAGTTTCAGATAAAAACACGGACAGCACCCCAAACAAATTCAGTACTATAATGTACACAGGGCCAGCATCGCTAAGCCTCTATCATGATTGACAGGTCAGTGTGTAGCCATGCCACTTAAGCATCCCCTGCTTTATTGTCTATTTTAAAATAAATGGGACCATAATATACAAAATGAATATCATGCTGTATTGAAGAAGACTTGAAACTAGCGATTGAGACCATAAAATGATTATGAAAATGTTTATTGGGGAAATAAATCAAGTGAAATTAGGGTTTTTTCCTCATAGACTTCTATGCAAGCCGACTTCTTTTTGCAAACAGTGGAGTCGCTCCCTGCTGGAATGAGATAGAATGGAGGTTAAAGGTACTTCCACATTAGCTTCACCTTTCTGGCCTGGAAGCTCCGTCGATTATTTTTTACAGTCTATGACTGCTCTCAATTACATAGTCCTTAAGGGCTTCACAACTTCTCCATTGAGAAAGAATAAAAGAAAACACACCCCATAGACAATGAACAAGAACATGGATCACAAAAACCTCACTCTGAAAAACAACTGAAAGAGACTTGAGAAGTGCTGCACAGAGTTGATGAATGAATGGATGCTGGTTCCACAGTAGACTAATAATGCAATGAAGCTGTGTATATATATTGCTATGTTTAGCTAAAGTTTCACTACATAAACATGGTACATAGATTTATGAGCTGCTGCTCTTTTTATATCACAACATAATTCATTGTAAGTAAAGCAGCCATGTTCTTTATCTCTTTTAAAGTTATTGTTTTTTATTGGCTTCACTCTATTTAGGGTTTTTCCAGCTTTGTGAAATTGGTGTTGTTTTTAGTCACAGTTTTGCATTCAGTCCTGCATCAGTTGTTAGAGGCAAAACAGGATTGTTTTACTGCTCAGTTTAGACTCAAACCATAGAATTATTCAAGTCTAGTGTGAGGGTTAGTATAATTCTATGGTTCAACATCTGCCACGCCTCAAACACTAACTGAAAGGGTGATATTTCATATTTGCCAGCTTCTTCTGAGTTACCGTAATATCAGACCGCCCTTAAGTGCAGATTGGTCAACTGTTATCACAGACACAAATCCTATTGGCTCTCCCTCATCAACTCACTGTTTCACATCTTTCAAAAGTATGTACAGGGCGGGGACTGCTTTTAAACTATGTACACACTATGTACACACAGTTTGAGGTAAAGGTTCTCTGTGATTTTACTCTGAGGACTTCCTGATGGAGTTATTACTAACTGATGTCTATCTGTGTCACGTGTGTTGATAAGGTGCTAAAAACAGTCGGAGTGGTGTGTGTGTGTGTGTGTGTGTGTGTGTGTGTGTGTGAGCTACTGTTAATGCAATAATTTGAGTGAACTGTAGCTGTCTTTTGCTTTCTATCTATGTCTGTTACCCCCAGATAGCATGCAATCATTAACGCCCTGTTGTGTGTGTGTGTGTGTGTGTGTGTGTGTGTGTGTGTGTGTGTGTGTGTGTGTGTGTGTTGACATACTAAACCTGCCCTATTTGCCTTTTAGTGTTTGAAAGCACAGCGGCATTCTCGCTGCCTACTGTATGCAGAGTAAACACTGCGCGCGTGCACGCACGCATGCACGCACACACACACACACACATACACACACACACACACACATACACTTTATTATTGTGGCTTATTTGCCTCAGGACTATTGTGTTCTGCCTTGAATGAAGAGGAACTAAACAATACAGTAGATATAAGCTCTCTCTCTCTCTCTCTCTCTCTCTCTCCACAACAGCAACCTTCAGTCGATCCGGACACACTGTGCCTTTACCTCCAGAGAGGCTGACACACTCCTACAGCAGAGGAAGAGCACTTGACAAAGGACACTACAGTGACCTCCAGCAGTTAAACCACCTGATCCCCCATCCTTCAAAGAAAAGGGAACCTGACTCTGGGAGAGGAAAAAGGAGCGATCATACCCCACCACTGAAACACGACCCACTGGAAGAAGGAGAGACAGAGGGGCTGAAGGCTGTCTCTGACACCCGGGGTGAAAAGAGGCAGGATGCTGGCTAAGATCCTTGAGGACATGTGGGTAGAGCCCGAGGTGCTGGAGGCCCTCAGTGAGGACCAGAAGAGGATCCTCTTCCTGAAGATGAGAGAGGAGCAGGTACGCCGCTGGACAGAGCGGGAGGAGAGGGAGGAGAGGGAAGGAAGAAATAACAACAACAACAAGCCAAAGAAAGGTAGAGTCCAACACTGTGTATTATTGTACTGGTTACACTGGTGGGAAGAGCACATACATCTCATTCCATTACACAACAGTATATGAGTATGATTTACAGTGATGCAAAAGAGGAAAACACTGACTAAAGTAGCAGGAAGGAACAAGGTTAAACACTTAAATCAGATGTTTCTTCAACATGCAAGTATTTAAGATAACCCATCAAATCTGTCACCTTTACATTTTTTGGGATATATGCTTCTTTGCTGAGATTTAGATTGATACTACGCTCATATTTGTCTGTTAAATATAAGGTTAAGCACTGCATTGGGTTAGCTTAGCTTTAGTGTACTGACCAAGGGGGTAAGCTTCTCCTCGGAATGCGTAGCTCCTAGGGCGCCGTTTTGATGCCAACAAGCCATCACCTCCCGTTAGCATTCCATTGACTGCCATTCATTTTGACGTCACTTTGACAGCGAATAACTTTACATCTGAAGAGTTTAAAGACTCTATTTGTCCATTGTTTATTTCTAAAGAAACACGACAATGTGTAAAAGGCTCCATTACCTTGTATCTCACGTTATGGCTCCGTAGCAGACGTTTTTATAAAAATAGGCTAACGATTGGGTCATAACCAAGCGACTTACTGTCGCACAGTAGAGGAATTACCGTATAGTACAGGAGAAGCTCGCAGGCAGTTTGGACTTACATTAGCTGTTTAATTACTAATGTTAACTAGCATTCTAGTTAGCAATAATTAGCCTGTGCCTATGTTATCTCCTTACACATACCTACGCTCTCCGTCTCTGCAAGATTGGGAATGATTGAGATTTCTCTTGGCACAGCTACCAGAAGACTTACAACTTTCAGACAGGTTGCTCACGTCACATTTACGTCGTCTCTCTCAGTTGGAGGCTGCGCAGTAACGCTCAGCCATCACCGGAAAAGTGCTTCTAATATCCTTCACTGGTCTCCGTCCAGAGCAACGGGATCTGTTGGTCCATTTTATATATGTCAATGGTACAGACTGGATCAGCTAGCTTAGCTCTGTTTGAAGGTAACAAAATTCCCCTGCCAGCTCCGCTAAAGCTCACTCATCAACACATGTATTTCGTTTATTTAAATGTGTACAAAACGTATGTGTAAAAACAATACTTTGCAGTTTTGCGGGGGTTTTTTTGCCGGGCGTATTTTTTCGGGTGGGTGCAGTGACATCCTGGATCTCTGCGACAAAGCCGTGCTAGCTTTTTCCAGTCTTTATGCTGAGCTAAGCTAACCGGCTGCTGGCTGTAGCTTCATATCTCATGTATAGATGTAGATATGTAGATATGAGAATGATATTGATCTAAGCGTATTTCCCAAAATGTTAAACCTTCTGAATGTGTTTAGTTTCGGGGCTGTAGCTACCATTGATCCAGACTTTTTAGATTTACTTTTTGTGAATGTACCCAAGTCAAACTTTCGTTTAAAAGCATATTTAGGACGGAATCGCCACTTTTAAGATTTACCGTATTTTCGTTTTTCGGTCAAACGGCCTTTTGAATGGGAGTGCTAGGGGCACTTTTATGCTAGCCTCAAAATAGCTATTTTTAAAACACTAAGAAGGCTCGACACAACATGAAACTTTGCTTGAAGTATCACCAGGGGCTCTACACCTTAACGAAAGCATTGACAACACTGTTTGTGTTCACAGAGTTTACTAAGAAGAAAGGTTTTGAACAACTCACCGTGTTACGAGAGTTACGCTTTAAGTGAGATCAGATTTGCAGGAAATATGATTTAACAGTGGAATAAGTTCAAATTTGAAATCTTGTATTTGAAATCAGAAATTCCCACAGATTTTGGTTGCTAGGCAGCGTTGTCTTGTGGAGGTGGGAACGCAGCTGGGTGGATTTAGATTCACATTTTTAAAAAGTCTATACGGAGAGTATTTACTCATACCATCATCATCACACACTACCATTTTTGGGAGCTGCAAACACATATAAACACACACACACACACACACACACACACACACACACACACACACACACACACACACACACACACACTATTTTATAACAGGTGGCATATTGTTCAGATGTTATAAAATTGTACATTCAATCCCTTTTACAACTAATTAATGACCAGAAATCTTCTGAGTGCACACGATACACAAGCTGTGTAGTAACACCCTCTCATGTTACCAATCTGAGTAATGTGTTTACTTCACAAAGTCATATAGAGTCTTTTCATTGCTCTATCAGTAGCCCTTGTGTCCTTCTGCTCTACTTTTCAGTCTAACTAATTTCACTCAGCCTTCCTCCATTAAAGGAGACCCTATCACCTCCACTGCGTCTGCTGCACAATGAGTGTGCGTGTGTGTGTGTGTGTGTGTGTGTGTGTGTGTGTGTGTGTGTGTGTGTGTGCGTGCGTGCGTGTGTGTGCGTGCGTGCGTGTGTGTGTGTGTGTGTGTGTAAAGCTGAATAAGATTGAGTAAGCCCTGTGGTTTTGGGGCGTTGCCGCGCTTTAAACCTCATATTAAGTTTCTGTCTTTGTTTACCCAATCTGTGCCATGTCACCTGAGAGTGGCCGAGTGCGTGTTGTCGTTACACAACGTACAATCCAGTTAGGCGTCTTTTTAGTCTTTGTTCGCTGAGCTGTTGTCGGGAAAGACGATCCTTACATGCAGGCCTGTAAATGTCACATGAATATACAATTAAACATTACTTTGTTATGTGCTGCATTTCTGGTAAATTTGTAGGTGTGGTAGTACTAAAGGCAGATACCTCACTTCTGTACTGGAAATGGCCTATATGTCTTGTAATACCAGTTATTACTAAAGTGTGTGAACATGAAGGTGTACTGCACGGACAGGCCATGACTTACTGTATGTCAGAGATGGTCTTTGGCCCGGTGACGTCTACACAATGTACCCGTATATATGCTGCATACACAAACACAAGTCATTCCCTAAAATATGAAGAGAAACAGAGCTGTCTTTGTTAGCTGGTTTCTAAGAGATCTGTTAGGAGCTGATTGTCTCTATGGACTCCTTTCTCTGAGCCTCCTGCGTCTTTTAAAGGGTAAATCTGCATGGAATTTCCAACTGGCAGAAAAGTGCTGCTGTACACTTTCTCCAAGGATTTGAATTTTTAAGCCACACCCCCCAATCAGTGATGTCATGGTAGGCGTATGTATGACACGCCAATTCGTATGCCATTATTGGCGTGTTATCAAGACGCATACTCGCTTTTTAGCGTGTTTATAAACGCCGTTTGGCCTCCATTAACTTACATTACCTTGCGATTGCGTGTGAATTTACGCCGTAGCGAGTAGTATGAAAGGGCGAAAATCCGTGTAGGGAGGTTGGTCGGGGTGGAGGATAAGTCAAACACAGGACTTTCATCCAGGAGAGTGGGGATCGTGTCCCGCGTAGGCCTGTCGCGATAGTCAATAAATGAATTAATCGCACGATAAAAAAAATTAGCTCGATAATTTTCCCGGCCGCGATAATTCCCATTTGCATGCTTGTTTGTTTTCCTTGTCTCTCTCTCTCTCTCTCTCTCTCTCTCTCTCTCTCTCTCTCTCTCTACCAAAGAGACTGGATGACCACTCTCGGTTCCTTAGCGTAACGAGGAGTGAACCCTCTTGTGAGTCGCATGGTCTTTGTGTGGGGAGGCGGGACTCCTGGCGGAGAGAGAGAGAGAGAGAGAGAGAGAGAGAGAGAGAGAGAGAAAATGCTAGTTGTTGGAGCAGGGTTTCCCGCAGCACTTTGCAGTTAAGGCACCGTCAAAAAAGTAAAAATAAAAAGTATATGAGCAATATCCGCCGTGTTACTCTGCGTCCTGTTTTCTCCCTTTCATTCCAAACCACACAGTTGACAACCTGCAGGTGGAGGCGGTGGAGACAGGCTCGGACATACACGCCGCTGTGGACTTGTCAGTCTCGCAAGCGGTTTCGGGAAAGTGGCTACATGTGTCCGACAATGCACAGAACATTAACCGGTACAAGCCTACAGCTGTCCGCGGACACGGAGTGCGGAAAGTGTGTCAGAGGCTCCCAGACGGTGAACTGAGACTCCGTTACCTGCTTGTCGGTCAACGTTTAATGATCGGTTATTTAATTTCATTGTGCTTTCTTTTGGAAGGCTGGCTGCCAAAAATCGCCACTTACTCGCTAATTAATTAGCCTGAGGTAAACGATAGCTATCAGTAAACAGAAGTGACATGGTGGCTAGCGTCTGGTGTGTGCGCCAGTTTGTGTGTGTGTGTGTGGGTGGGTGTGTGTGTGTGTGTGTGTGTGTGTGTGTGTGTGTGTGTGTGTGTGTGTGTGTGTGTGGGTGGGTGTGGGTGTGGGTGTGGGTGGGTGTGGGTGTGGGTGTGTGTGTGGGTGTGTGTGTGTGTGTGTGTGTGTGTGTGTGTGGGTGGGTGTGGGTGTGGGTGTGGGTGTGGGTGTGGGTGTGTGTGTGTGTGTGTGTGTGTGTGTGTGTGGGTGGGTGTGGGTGTGGGTGTGGGTGTGTGGGTGTGGGTGTGGGTGTGGGGATGTGGGTGTCGGCCCTCCCCTGCGAAGCTCCGACCTGCAGACAGCAGAGGAGCAGAAGAAAGTAGCTGCACCTTCGCCAAAATGAAGACTGAAAAACAGAACTATTTTGATACAAACATTTACTCGCCATGTGGCAGATAGCCACATAGATATAGATAGATATAATGTATTAATTATATATTATTTAAATTTAATATTTAGTGTTTCATAAATAATTGTTAAATGTAGTACAGTCTATCGCACAAACACAGGAATGCTGCAAACATTTGACAGCCAGTACGACTTGCCTGGGAGAACCTACGTGTTACAAACGACAATTCCACAACTGTACAACAGCGTGAAAGACGAAATACTAAAGGAGATCAAAGACATATTGTGGATATTTAAAATGTCTTCCAGTTCCAGTGTTAAATATTCTTTAGCAATAAAAGTTTATTGATCTTTGAAAAGGTGTCCCTGCATTATTATGCCATTATCATTATATTAGATGAAAATGGTCTCAGAACAACAATATTATCGTTTATCGCTATAATTTCTGGGACAATTTATCGTGACAGGCCGCCTGTCACGTTTCCTTCGTGTCCCGCGTGCGATATTTCCTTTCCACGTTTGTTCTTTTCCTAAACCCGACCGGTTCTTCTTTTCCTAAACCCAACCGGTTCTTCTTTTCCTAATCCCAACCCGCGTGTCACGTTTTCTAAACCCAACCCCGTTCTTCTTTTCCTAATCCCAACCGGTTCTTCTTTTCCTAATCCCAACCCGTTTACTCTGTGACGTTGCAGACTGCCGTCCGCTGTATACAGCATAGACATACACGCAGATAGCTCAAAATGCGTACAGATAACACGCCACTTGGCTTTAGGAAAGTGGCGTGTATGTTTACGCGAAGTCATGATATCACGGACCCCAGTGTATGTAGCCTGGTGGCCCACCGGGCCAGAAATTTACCCCCACCAGGCCTAAGCCACTGGGAATTAGTTTTTAATGTATTTTTAAGACATTTTTTTAAACTACAGTCACAGTGGGGCAGCTCGGTTGGAAACTAAGAAGTAGACTTATTTTCAAATCTCCAGTTAGCTTTTAGCACTGACTTAATGTACGGCTTTGTGGAATTTGTCTTACAGCTTTTTTAAATTCGCAATTTCGCAATTCCGTCCATGATTCTGTTGTCACAGAAACTATTGGGCTTTACATTAATGCTGCCATCAGTCTGTGACCGGCCCCAGCCGGGCCCTCGTCGGAAAAAAAAGACACTTGCAAACCAGCCTAAACAACTTTTCTGGGGGAAACGCTGTTTTCTGTCTGTCATGATGAGGTAACAACCTGAAATCCCCTGTGGGTGTTAATGTAATGGAATAAATGTGTGTTGTGTTTGGAATTCATTTCTGTATATTATGAGGTGAAGGTAAGCTAAACAAGAAACAGTTCCACTTTACTTGAAGGTATCTTCATGTGTTCACTGTCATGAACACATGACAGTGTCATGTGTTCATGACAGTGTCATGTCACTCTTATGTAGATACCTTCAAGTAAAGTGTTACCTAAGAAACTATTATATAAGTTAATCATTTGCAATGAATTTAGTGAAAGAGTTGATGCAGTGTGCTATAAAACTAAACAAGCTGTTGGCTGTTTCCAAACTGGGGAGGGAGTTTCTGTTAAACTGCCCCCGGCCTGATGTAATCTGCCTGATCACAGACAGGAATGAGGTCACTGGCATTAACTGTTTTCCTTTCCTTTTGTAATGATCCCACATTATTCAAACATGGTGTATCAATATTCTACATACGAATGATGCTTTTGCAGTGAGACACACATGAAAGAGTATAAAAAAACTCACAGAAAGAGACAGAAAAAGAGAAAGAATAAAAGAGAGAGAGAGCACAAACAGGCAGCAGTTTAACAGTAAGATAAAGGCTGTTGCTGTTGTGTGAGGTTCCCCTAGCTCTATACTTATAGGACAGCACCACCTTCTGGATAAAAGCCAGAATAACAACTTATGAGACGACTGCTTGTAGCAGAATCTTGCGGAGAGATTGTAAGCTTACCCATTTCCTTTTTTTCTTCTCTTTTCTTTCCCCCCCTAGCTGACAACAAGCATGTGAAGTGGCTGCTGGGTCGGGACGGCGATGTGAGCGTCCGTGTGATCGGAGAGGTGGATGAGTTCAGGTCCTCCAAACTCCTCCAGAGCCTCATGAACAACAGGTAGACACACACACACACAAAAAAAAGGTTTTTCATTGACCTAAATGTGATGAGATGGTATGAAAGCAGACTCCATAGCAACAGTATCCGTTTGCTGGCTGTTTATTATTGTTTTTGCAGCAGCAGGCTGAAGAGAACAAGCTGTGGTTGATTTTTGAATTAGTGTAAAAAATGAAATTAAGGAACTACTACTTATTGCTTCAAAAAGCGTAGACATAAAATGAGAGCCATCACCTCCACCATGTCCACCCATCACATGCTGACAACATGGGTTTCAGAGAAAATCTCTTTCATGTGCTTTCAATTATAACATCCAATTTTTCCATAAGTTCTGACAGATGCAGCAACGTCCAGAATGTGCCAATTCCTTTGAATTAGTTTTAACATTAAAGCTTTTTTTTCATCCACCTTAAGAAAGCCTTTAGTCCCTTCAACAAATGACATAACTGGGATTGATAAGATCAACAGTGAACTAAAGGGCCTTAGTCAGCGAGCCGTCTCCTCCTCCTAATTGGATTATAGAAGTTATTTGCTATATGACTAACTGGAGGATCGATTCAAAGGTTAGGACGGCTGTCCGTGGGACTAAAAAAATGCTGTCTTTGTTTACCAGACATAGGTGTAATTTATGGGGGGGGGGGCAATAATCAAAACTGGCCAGTGCAACCCACCCCAAAAACCTACTATAATTTCCTTTACATAAATAAAGACATTTGCATACATTGATGCAGAAAAGGCAGAAATTGTTGCAGAAAAACAATTCACCAGAATGCAGAAAATGAAGTGTTTGACGTTCAAAATTACAATTTTGCTTAAAAGTTGAGATCTCAAACCCCCCCTCCCCCACCACCAATGTTGAACCCAAAGTTACGCCCTTGCTTCCAGAGTCCAGGGGGATAATTTGAACGGCGTCCAGACGACGGACTTGCTGCCAGGAAGAGAGGCCCAGCAGCTCAACTTGAAGCAAGACATCCAGCTGTCCCTCGCAGATGTTATGGTGAGTTTGTGTGTTTGTTATGCGGGTTTGAAGTGGGGAGGGTAGGATGAAGAGTGTATCAAGAGTCTTACCATCACATTGTGTCCTGCTTGTATTCAGAACGACGGAGCTCCAGCACACGAGCAGTGGGACGAGGAGGACTCCTGCAGCGCTGATGGCGAGCCGAAGGACCCCGACGAGGACAGCGACAGTGAATCAGGCTCGTACGACCTCGGCGACTGGACTCCTCTCTACAGGCCCCATTTTAGTAGCCATGGCAACCAGGCACCGCTCAAAGACAAGCTCCCAGACACAGAGAGGGCCGGCGCACAGGACAGAGGTAAGAAAACAAGAGGTGGAGAGAAACCTGATTTATGTGCTCTGAGTCTATGATTTACTCATTTACAGATTCTAATTAGGTGAAGCTAGAAGTACTACCACATTGTAAATATAAACAAATACATATTAAGTGAAAGTCCCCGACATTTTAACAGCAAAGGTACTTACACATCAGAAGAAAGGACAAGGTAAGATGAACTGTAACTGAGGTACTAAATACTTAATACACCAACAATAATACATGTATTCTTTTTGCAGAATAGCCCCTTTCACAGTGTTATAATATACATTTCATTATTGGATTATTATCACTAATGCGTTAAAATAGAATGTAATGTTGTTGCTGGGCGAGGTGGAGCTCATTTTAACAGTTTTGTATACTCTTTTTAATGTTTTTTAATCTGCACCATTGCATCGCATTTGATAAACTGATCATATGTTTTGTTTGTAACTAAGTAACTAATAAGATGTCAAATAAATGTAGTGGAGTACAACATTTCCCTCTGAATGTAGCGGAGCATAAAGTAGTAAACAAATAGAAATACACAAGTCAAGTTTAAGAGCCAGTATTGACAATACCTGAGTAAATGTACTTAGCAACACTGCTTGCATCACATGTAATTTGTCAGAAAGAGAATCTACCTGCTGGCTCGTTGTGGGCTGAAAAGCCATGTATCTCTTTTTTAAGTTTATGTTTCAAGGGTTGAAGGTTTAAAAATAGGGTTGGGTATCGTTTGGGTTTTTTCCGATACCGGTGCTAAAACGATACTTTTAAAACGGTGCCGGTGCCTGAACGATGCCTGAACCGATACTTAAAAAAAAATAGGGTAATAGCGAATAGGGTATTTCACAATAACTTTGAATGCACCATGAGGCTTACTAGTTTCAAGTGAACGCACCTTCCGTGTTGTTTTTCCGACAACGGCAGCTGCACACTGCTTAACGTCCCGCTGTTGGAATCCTCTACAGTGAAATACAGACACACTTTAGCTGTCAGCATTTTAACCGTGTTTAATCCAGCTGCTAGCTAACGGTAGGCTAACGTTACCTGCTGTCAAGTGTAGTGTCAACTAGCGTCCCGTGCAGCGATGCTTCTGTCGCGTCTAACGTCTGTTTCAGAGCATCAGAGAGCAGCGCAGAAGGCATTTAATTGGCACCGAAAGGAGGCACTGAAATCCACGATGCTATTCGGTCCGGTAGATAACGGTCATTTAGGCACCGGTGCCATATTAGCACCGGGTTTCGGTACCCAACCCTAGTTTTAAAGCTAAATAAACCATTTAAAACCCCATTGGATTATCTGAAAAAAAATGCATTGTCTCAAAGCTTTTCTTCACTAGTGAGAACGTAATATTTACAAGACACGCGGTATCACAGAACAGCAAAGTTATGTGGAATACAGTGTCGGGAGAGTAGAGCTGTTGACTGAAAGGACAATCGGAGTGAGTTATTAGACTTTCAACTCAGGCAGCGTAAGATTCAGATCTCAGAGCAAACTCCCATTTAAAATGAATATATTGAATGGATACGAAAAGGACTCGAGGTGGTAGTATTGTATACTGACTGTATGGTTCCTGGGCTTACTGTCATATACTAAGTCTAGTTTGGATGGGTTATTATTCGGTTTAATATAGATAGACGGAAACGACGAAGATAGATGGAAAAGAAAACAAAAGTGTAAATGTGTGTGAGTATGCATGTATGTATGCGTCTGTGTCTATGTGTATGCATGTGTTTATGTGAGTGTAGGTTGGTAGATATACGGTGCAAGTATGTGTAAGTAAACATGTATGAATAAGTGAAGCATCAAATCGTGTTGAATTTAACTAAAGGATAAAAATAGAAAAAAGGGGGTAGGACCAGAAAAGGTTGTTTTTTTTTAACTTCTTCCTACTCCTTTTTGAAAATGGGAATTTCTTATCTGAATCACTTACAACAGTTTTGGAAGATTGTGCTGAGATGTACATGTTCTTATTTATCTGTTATTTTAATTTTATTATATATATATATATATATATATATATATATATATATATATATATATTCTTTTTTTTACATGTTCAAAATAAACTACAAACTAAACACATTGCCCTCTCTCCCCTCCTCAGAGACTGTGTGTTGTGAAGAGAAAAAGTCCGAGCATGGAGGCCGCGTGGCGCAGCTCAGGAAGGCATTCACAGACGATCCTCACAGCACTCGTGCCTACACCAAACCTGCAATACCTGCCAAACCTGCTCACCTGCAGAAAAGAAGCGCGCCTTTGATCCATTAAGACAGGCGTGTCCAGCCTGCTACGAGATGACACTGGGACCCCACACAGAGGCAGGGCCTACTGTACTGATTGTAACGAGCCCTGTTATATAACATAATGGCTCAGGTATAGACACCGATGGACCGGGCTGAGGCCACATACACTGGAAGAAAAGGATCCTTACTTGAACCCTGAGCGCTGAACTGAGATGCACTGTATTAGGCCTCGAGTCATGGGCCGAAACTACAGACAGAGAAACGTCTGGGGGGGGGGGGGGGCAGAGTGAGAGAAAAACTTGAAAGCTGTTCAAACGAAGTCAACCTGAATGATAAAAATGAATCAGCTTTGATGTTGCCGAGTTCAAATGTGCTCACACGGTTTGTGTGATTGACAGGCAGACGCAGAGAGACGTGTCCACAGGCTATTAACCGCAAGGTGGAAAAAACACTGTGGTGAACTTGTTAAACAAGTGTTAATGAGGTTTCATTATTCAGAAGTCATAAGCAGGTCACCAGGAACTAAAAATGTATCATTTGATCAAAATCCTATCCAGGTCATTTTGTGCTGTTCAAGGGCTTTAAACTGTTCTAACCCTTGTGTTGTCTTCCCGTCGACCGGGCAACTTTTAGTTTTTCTGGGTCAACATTTTAATAAAAACTTTTCTTTCAACATTTTGTTGATTTCCCCGCTGTTTTGTCACTTTTCACATTTTTTTCCCGACATTTTTGCACACTTATTTCCCCAAGTTGTTTGTCACTTTTTCCGATGATTTTGTCGATTTTTTCCCAAGTATTTTGACGTTTTTGTTGTTTTTTCCCCCCGCGTTTTTGAAGGGTTTTTTTTACCAACATTTTTGGTACTTTTTTCAACGTTCTTATGTCATTATTTTCTCCAAATGCTTTAAAATTGAATAAAACACCTAAATTCAATGAAAGTAGCGGACTGATCATTTATTGGACTTGTGAAGAGCGTCGTATGAAACCATCCACGTTACTTTCTTTGACAATTTGTTTGAAAGAAACCCAAATTTCTGATATAGAAACTTTTTGAAAATGGGTCAGATTAGACCTGAGGACAACAGGAGGGTTAAATGTAGTCTATGTAACTTGTGACTTTCACCAGCACTGGCAACATCTTCATCCAGTATATCAATCCCAATGGTGCAGGGTTTTTTTCATGGTGAATAATAAACAGACTGTAAATAGTGTAATCTAGTGCCTTTATCGTGAGGGTGGTTTCAAAAGATTTTACAATCCCTTTTACATATTCACCAACGAACACACATTCACCGATGACTGGCTCATCAGGAGTAGGGTTGGGCATCATTTGGATTTGAACATTTCTGATTCCAATTCCGATTCTTCCTTTCGATTCTGGTTCTTATCGATTCCGATTCTTTACAGGGTGGAGTAGAAACGGGTCACATGCTTATTTCACAGATAAAAAGGAAAAAATGTTTTATTCAATGGTGATTTACAGTTTTACTGGGCTTTTTCCAATGTAAAATAAGCCACACTTTAGGGCGCTGCTTACTGTGTTCCATAGCTGCAACACAACAAGCGCCTGGAAGTTTGGGTTGCTATGGAAACCAAAACTTATTTAGTTGTGTTAAATTTGGAACCGATGATTGGATTCTAAACCAAAACGACTCCAATAAACAAACCATTCCTTTGGAATCGTAAATTTCTGAAACGATTCCAAGTTGGAACCGGTTCTCGATGCCCAATCCTAATCAGGAGCAGTGTGGGCTTTTGCTCAAGCACACTTCAACAAGGAGGGAATCGAACCTCTAACTTCACAGTTATTGGATAACCAGCTTTATCACCTGAACTACTGTGACCCTAATGTGCCCCCCTGACCCTTGAACCACCCCGTTAACAGTCTGCTTTCTACGTGAGGACTGTCTTTTGATGTGAATGAGTGAACAGTTTATGATGACCTCAAAGCCACAACTATGATCTACCACGATTGTGTGTTTAATGATGTTTTGGGTTCTCCAGCACATTGGGTGTAATTAGAAACAATAACAATGAGGTTAATTAGCCCACTCATGTCTTAGAATTGAGGGTGTCAACATCAACAGGAACTAAGGAATTGTAGCTCTATTTGATTATCTCTGACAGGGGTCTTCAACGTTTTTTAGGCCAAGGACCCCTTAACAGAAAGAGAGCCAGAGCAGGGACCCCCTACTACATATATTGTATAAAATGAACTAGGCCTACAATAACGTGTGGGCGGCCTAAAGCCTTTATATGTATCCTTTTTTTTGCATAGAATACTAAGATATTAAAATAGCCTAATAATTATTGGCATGATTTCATAAATCATGTTTAAATGTTAAACATATAACCTTAGGATTAACTGTGTCTGTGAATGGCCTTAGTGACGACCTTACCTATAGGCCAGTAAGCAGTGGGGATTTATATTTGCTGATAACATGTTGGATTCATGTTAAGACTTTTTAAGTTTTGAAAAAAACAATAATTTTGTGGCCCCCCTGCAGTGACTCTGAGGACCCCCTAGGGCAGTGTTTCTCAAATGGGGGTACTTTGGAGGACTGCAGGGGGTACGTGAGCGTAAGTTTTTGTCGCTTTTTGTCACTATTTTCGACCTGTTCTTGCCTTCCTTCCTTTGTTCTACTGTCGTCTTTTTTTCTCCAAGTTTGTCGAAGTTTTTGTCGCTTTTTTCAAAAAACAATCCCTTTTTCCAAGTTTGTCTTCCTTCTTTCTACTGTGTTTTTTTTTTTTTACGTCTGTCGCTTTTTACGAAGTTTTTGTCGCTGTTTTCTAAGTTTTTCATACTATTTTCCACCTATTCTTGCCTTATTTATTTTGAAAGTTTTTGTTGCCTTTTTTCATCATCATTTAAATGTTTTTCAGTTACATGACTGTTGTTTGGTAAATCTGTCGCTGGCTGTAAAACACAATTCAAATGGGGTACATTATTGAAAAAAGTTTGACTACCCTAGGGGTCTCGGACCCGCTGTTGAAGATCTCTGATCTATGATATTTGTCTCCGACTGAAATATCTCAACTACTATAAGATGAATTACCATGAAACTTTGTACACACGTTCATGTTACCCAGAGGATGAATCCGACTTAATTTAGTGCTAACGTTTCCGCTATAGCACCAAAATCTGATCTAATATTTTTGCTATATGATCCAGTATTTAATAACGACATTCCCATCAGCCGCAGCTGTACTTTGTGTTTAGTGCTAATTAGCATTGCAACATGCCGAACTAAGATGGTGAACACAGTAAAGACTATACCTGCTAGATTTCAACATGTTAGCGTTGTCATTGTGAGCATGGTAGCCCACTAACGTTAGCAATTAGCTCAAAGCATGGCTGTAGACTCTTGTTAACAAAGGGCCAACAGTAATTTGACAGATTAAGATAAACTTTAAAGTCATTTTTACTTTAAAGTAAAAAAAGGTTTAGGGGTCATCCCTCAAGAAAAGGTTTTTCAATTAAAAAAAAAGAAGAAGCAGTGATTATTACCATATCTGTGTCTCAAACATTGGAAAAGCTAGATCAGATTTAATAAATAGATAACACTTAAAAAGCATAAAGTGCTCATTTTCAGGTTCATAATTGTATTTAGAGGTTATATCAGAATAGGTTTAATTTGTTTAATTTTCAAAAAACACCATATTTTTGTTGTATTGCACATTGCTGCAGCTCCTCTTTTCACCCTGTGCTCTCTGTTTTAGCTACAGAGTGAGACATCTCACTTCTGTTCTATCTTTGTTGGGAGTCACACATGCTCAGTAGCTAGGTAAGGACTACTAGCCAGTCAGAAGCAGAGTATGAAGGCGTGCCCTGACAGTACCTAGGTAAAGACTACTAGCCAGTCAGAAGCAGAGTATGAGGGCGTGCCCTGACAGTACCTAGGTAAGGACTACTAGCCAGTCAGAAGCAGAGTATGAGGGCGTGCCCTGACAGTACCTAGGTAAAGACTACTAGCCAGTCAGAAGCAGAGTATGAGGGCGTGCCACACTAGCAGCTAGGTGAGCATTATAACGTGTGTTCCAAAGTGACCACGTTTGTCTCTGAAGTAAAGGCTGGACTACAATAGAGCTGTTTGGAGCAGTTTGTGAACAGTGTTTTCTGTTGGAGATGGTAAGTCCCTTTGGGGTGGACTTTGGGCTTTTTCACTTTATAAACCTATAACATGCACAAAAAAGATATATAACACAATAAAGGAAAGGGAGAAAGCCAAAAAGTATAATATGAGCACTTTAAAGACAAAGAAGTCCATTGGGGATCGACTATACAACCCTTTGATCGAGAAAAGTCTTTAGTTAGTTTTGATGCTCACATTGATTTAACATTTATTTTGGCTTACAGCACGTAAGCCC
This sequence comes from Sander lucioperca, assembly GCF_008315115.2. NCBI lineage: Eukaryota > Metazoa > Chordata > Actinopteri > Perciformes > Percidae > Sander > Sander lucioperca. Next base: position 51,094,002 of record NC_050173.1, on the reverse strand, counting down.
AAAACGGCTCGGGTGCTGCACCTAAAAATTATAATGGTAGGGAAAACCCTGAATACTAAATAATTGACCTTTTCGGTTCATTTTTGACCTACGAAATAGCAGTTTGACAAAAAAAAAGTTCTTATCACAAGGACCACTCACTTGGTTCTTCCAGAGCAATCTGCCATATCTCAAGACCGCTATCATGTGACCGAAAATCCATACGCCATGTCACATGATAACAACCGAATGACAACTGAAACAACAGATAACACAACATGAAGCTGATAGCTCTGGAAACCAAGTAAATGGGCCTTGTGATTAGGATTTATTTTTGTCAAACGGCGCGTATTTAATATTCCATATACATCCAGTCACTGTCTGAAGTCTAACACGCACACACACACACACACACACACACACACACACACACACACACACACACACACACACACACACACACATTTAATACATTTTATAACAGGTGGCACATTGTTCAGATGTTATAAACTTGTACATTCAAGCCCTTTTACAACTTACAATTTAATTAATGACCAGAAATCTTCTGAGTGCACACGATACACAAGCTGTGTAGTAACACCCTCTCTCACACACACACACACACACACACACACACACACACACACACACACACACACACACACACACACACACACACACACACACACACCAACAGACACTTCCATTGTTAGCATCTTCACTTCCTGCTTGTTTTAGCTGCCTTTTGCCTTCAGTCGGGTCTTCAGTTAGTGAAACCCATGATCAGTTGGACTGAGTCAGGGGACGATAGTGATCAGGGGACAGACTTGGCTCTTAGAAGCTGCCATGTTTAGGATGACTGACCTGCATTTTCATTAAATTGGAGGGACTTGTGTATAAAAAAAAGAGCTTCTATGCTGGTCAGCCGACAAAGATTTCAACACCCTCACGCACTGCTACAGCTTTGAGTCAGCCCTTTAATCTCATGGTTATTGTTTCATTTTGATTTGAGTGTCCTGGAGTACCAAAAAGAATGGAAAAGGTGTCCCTGGGACACATCTCTACAGACCCAAAAGGGACGTTGGCCGCAAGAAACTGCAGAAAAATACCATGTTTGGAGTGTTTGAGCTGTAGTTACTACCTAACTATTGGGTCACATATTCCTTTTACTAGATCACTAATTCCAAAACTCTGCTCCTGCTGTCGCTTTGACTTTTTGTATTTTACCTTGTGTCTGTATTTGTATTTGCCTAATGGTTTTCTATGTCTTTTGTTGGTGTGGAAAAAGAACAAAATAATGCAACAAAAAGATGGGGTTTTTTTTGCATTCAACACACAGTTGTGTCTGTTCATATGGTTATAGAATGCATTCAGCATGGGGGCGGGGGGGGGGTCGCTGATAGGGAAAGCCACAGAGGAGTTGCTGATGGTGGTCACTTACACAATGATTATCTATTCAGCGGGATGCGTCAGAAAAACAGCCCATCAGAGATCAAACAGAGTGCATGGAAAGCTGATTAGCATGCGGTTTAGAGCGAGACAGGGCGAGACGCTCGGGGAGACAGAGCGAATGGGAGTCAAGTCACGGGAAGCAACACGTCAGAGCCAACTCAATAAAAACTCTTCTCATTCCCCCACTACCTCCACACCCTCAGCCTCTGTGTACGTGCTTCTGTAGAGCTGTGGAGAGCAAGCGTGTGTGCGTGTGTGCGTGCGTGCGTGCGTGCGTGTGTGTGTGCGTGTGTGCGTGCGTGTGTGTGTGTGTGTGTGTGTGTGTGTGTGTGTGTGTGTGTGCGTGCGTTCCACCCATATTTCTTGAATCATGTGACTAGACACAAGCAGTCATGCACGGTGTGAAAAAGCCCCGCTATATATAGCAGGACAGTGTTGGATTTCCCAGCAAAGCATTGTAGGAGTCCGGTCATCTCTGTCCCATAAGAACGCGTGCATGCCGTTGACTTGTAATATTTCTATTCACTGTGGTTGTTGAGAGTCTGAAAGGTGAAATTAGGACACGGGTTGTGTTTGTGCTCTTCCTGTGTTGACCAAGCGCCTGTAATGATAGTACACTTCAAAGATTGTAACGACAAGGATTAGATACATTACATGTGAGAGCAATGAAACATATCTTATCTCTTTTTCTGAATCAATTCATTGTGAAGAGGCATAATGAGTCCGGAGATCAGACCGTCCGTTAACAGCTCTGTACTCCCTAATGAATAACAACAACTCAGCTGTGATGTCATTAGATTTGGCCAATGGTTTTTGTATTCATAATCATAAACTCAATGTTGGGGAATGAATGTGTAAAACATCAGGCTGTTACAAGATAAACAGTAATAGGGTGCCCATATATAGAGGTTTACTCCTCGACACAGCGGCCGCAGGTTCGACTCCCCCTCTCTCTTCCCTTTCATGTCTTCAGCTGTCCTATATAAATAAAGGCCTAAAATGCCCGAAAAATAATCTTAACAAAAAAAGAAAAGATAAACAGTAATAAATAAGTGTTTCATTGAAAAATCCCAGTCAGGAACGGTGTATTTGGTTACCAACTGTACAGTGTTTTCTCTCTCAAATTTAGCAAAAGTGCAACTTTGAAACATTAGTAACAATTTTAACAATTCGTTATAATAGTGTACATTGACAAATTAATAAAACCTAAATTTATAACGATCTCCTATTAGGCTACCAAGCAGCCCATTGCATATCTGAAATATGTAGTATCGTCCCAGCCTGATTCAACAGAAAAGGAATGCTTATTTTTATGACAATATATCATTTAATATGTCTCTGATATGTACAAAAAGTTGCACACAGTTTTGCCTTAATCATATTTTTTTTTTACAGAAAAGAAAGCGAAAACATGACCACTCCTAACCTTAACCAACATAATGCTATTTGCTTTTTCATAAATTGAGTGCTTGTGAAAGACAAATTAGGGAAGAAAAGTTAACACATTGTAAATTCATTAGCATGGCCTCTAACGTTAGTGACAAAAATGCTTTCCCTATGATTTTATTTTATACTGAGTTTCACTGAGATCGGGCTTGTATCCCTCAGATCCCGTTCAATCGACATCGGAGGTGTCTAGTGTTTCTTCCGTTGGAGTCTAACCATCGGCCGTTAGTCCACCACCATCATCCCAACACAACGCAGAGACTAATTACTACCATCAGTGACAATCAAGACTTTTAACAGGGGCCTTTTAAACTGTATAGTCAGGAGGAGTAGACCCCCGTTACACTTTCGATCAGCACATTGGCATTGTCGCTGTGAGCATGTTAGCATGCTGGCGTTAGCATTCAGCTCAAAGCGCCACTGTCCAGGACCGGAGTGGGACTCATTTTCCAACCCGGTCTCACTGCAGTTCGTGTTATGGTGACGTTATTTTGATCTATTGATTTGTGTACAGGGAAACAATTTTCTACTTTATTTCGTGCTGGTCACCATGAAATTGGAACGTTACTATTTCACAAACTGCCATGACACTGGGCTGCAGCTGGGCTGCTTCAGATACAGTATTAGGGGACCACTAAGGTCTATATAAAAGATACTTCAGATACAGTATTAGGGGACCACTAAGGTCTATATAAAAGATACTTCAGATACAGTATTAGGGGACCACTAAGGTCTATATAAAAGATACTTCAGATACAGTATTAGGGGACCACTAAGGTCCATATAAAAGAGACTTCAGATACAGTATTAGGGGACCACTAAGGTCTATATAAAAGAGACTTCAGATACAGTATTAGGGGACCACTAAGGTCTATATAAAAGATACTTCAGATACAGTATTAGGGGACCACTAAGGTCTATATAAAAGATACTTCAGATACAGTATTAGGGGACCACTAAGGTCCATATAAAAGATACTTCAGATACAGTATTAGGGGACCACTAAGGTCTATATAAAAGAGACTTCAGATACAGTATTAGGGGACCACTAAGGTCTATATAAAAGATACTTCAGATACAGTATTAGGGGACCACTAAGGTCTATATAAAAGATACTTCAGATACAGTATTAGGGGACCACTAAGGTCTATATAAAAGATACTTCAGATACAGTATTAGGGGACCACTAAGGTCCATATAAAAGATACTTCAGATACAGTATTAGGGGACCACTAAGGCCTATATAAAAGAGACTTCAGATACAGTATTAGGGGACCACTAAGGCCTATATAAAAGAGACTTCAGATACAGTATTAGGGGACCACTAAGGTCTATATAAAAGAGACTTCAGATACAGTATTAGGGGACCACTAAGGCCTATATAAAAGAGACTTCAGATACAGTATTAGGGGACCGCTAAGGTCTATATAAAAGAGACTTCAGATACAGTATTAGGGGACCGCTAAGGTATATATAAGAGACTTCAGATACAGTATTAGGGAACCACTAAGTATATATAAGAGACTTCAGATACAGTATTAGGGGACTAATTAGACTATTAGTCTATATGAAAGCATCCAAAAAGCAGCATGTCATAGGACCTTTAATGGGATATTTGCAACGGCAATGCACCACAGACCTTGCGGCTCACACCTCTTGATATTTCCTGACGTTTGCCTCCCCACCGTTATGCTTTGGTTCCCCACTTTCGCACGCTTCCCGGGTCGTCGGGGGCGACTCGCGTCAGGGGCGACTGGCGCCGGGAGGCTTGGACCCCGTCATAACGGCTTTCAGTTCTAGTTCCGTTTATTTTTGTAGAATATAATTTTCAATTCAGTGCAAATACAGAAAGTGTTGCTTCACAATGTAAATGTATTAGAAAAGTTAACAATATTATTCTTTACAACAACACGGTGTAATGTTCAATAATATCGGAATCTATTTCCTTTGCAAATAAGTGTTCACAAATATCCAAACCTTGAAATTAAACAAAAGAATAAATTAAAATATAAAATATAAAGAACAAAACACATGTAAAAAAAAATGTATTGCACTTTGAATAATATTTCATATAACTTTCTATTGCCCTTCAGTCGTGGGCTTATATATACTATCCTTATTTCAATATTAATAGGCATAATGGATCACTGGCCATTGAATCCATCCTCTGCACATCAATCACCGTTTGGTTAGGGGCAGCCACAAAACAGGACTAACGCAGATTACAACACACAATTTGGACAGCTGAAAAAAATCATTGGTGCCCCCCTGCCCTCCCTCCAGGACTTGTACACTGGTAGGACCAGGAAGCGTGCAGAGAACATTGCCAAAGACCCCACACATCCTGCACACACTCTCTTTAACTTCCTCCCCTCTGGCAGGCGCTACAGATCCCTGCGCACAAAAACAACCAGACACAACAACAGCTTCTTCCCCACTGCTATCACTCTACTGAACTGCAGATAAGTGGGTCATCACCACTTTGGCCACTCACCCACTTCTCTACACATTACATACTTAGCATTCCAATATGCACAGTGTTGGGAAGGAAACTTTCAAAACGTATTCCGTTACAGAATACAGAATACATGCCCAAAAATGTAATTCCGTTACGTTACTCAATCTGAGTTTTGGGGCTTCTGGGAAACGCATGGAGTTGCTTTAATTTATTCAGAGAGTGAATAAACTCGTGAAATAGAGAAGTATCGTCATGTAATACATTGATTTCAACAATGTAACTGTATTCTAAATACCAACTATTTAAATGGTAACTGTAACGGAATACAGTTACTCATAATTTGTATTCTGAATACATAACGCCGGTACATGTATTCCGTTACTCCCCAACACTGTATATGCATCCTGCACACTACTTTGCACTATTACTTTTGCACCTTACATCCCACTCCATGTGTACTTCCGTATTTTTGTATATTATGTTGATATGTGCCTATATGTATATTGTTGTCTCTATTGTACAGTATGTGTCTATATTACTATTTGTCTACTGAATGTTTACTTCTACATTATTTGTTGAATGTATAGAATCAAATTCCTTGTGTATGTAAGTATACTTGGCCAATAAAACTGATTCTGATTCTGGTAACATTTGAGCATATATAAATAAAGTGATTATATTGTAACTAATCTGATCATGTTTGCTTGTTCACACACTGTGCCTTCCACACTGACGGCAGCTTTTTACAAAGCTTTCTGATAAAGTCAAATCAGTTTCATTAATGTTATGCCAAATCATCTGGCATCATTGATTAGCTCAGGGCATTTTATTGCATAGAGCAGGTCTACACCATACTCTTCATTCATATTAATTCTAGTGCTTACAATATTCACTCAATGAGCAATCCTACCTGCCCACTCCGGAATTCTGATCTCATGGCTGCTGCTTGGCTCCTCATAGTCCCTGTTAGCAGCCAACTGGACTTAGTGGCTGCTGCTGAGGAGCTCCAAGGAAAAGTTTGATTCATAAACATGAACGCTGGTTTGCAGGCCACGTTGTATTATGTTTTGCAGTGGTGGAATGTAACTAACTACATTTACTCGAGTATGTACTTAAAGGTCCAATGTGTAGGAATTTCTCCCATCTAGCGTTGAGATCATATATATATCAACTTTCTCGCGTCACGCAGTTCAAAGTACGTATTACAGCTACAGTAGCCTTCACGCTTCAAAAAGCCTGTCTCTTGCTCTTTTCAATCTCCTTTTTGTCTTTTTCTGGGCGAAGAAGAAAAAGACTCCTGTTCCTGAAATTTGGATTTTGAATACGTGTGGTCCTCCATGTTTCCTTCTTCAAACTTGCCGGGGCTGGGAAGCTACAATACCCATTAGCAGCATTAGCAGCACCTGTTAGTTCATCATGTGACAGCGAAAACGTGGAGCAGTATGTCCCTAACCGGCTAACGTATTTCAAGATGGCGCATAAATATGGAGCGTCTACCCATTGACATATATAAAATGGACCAACAGATCCCGTTGCTCTGGACGGAGACCAGTGAAGGATATTAGAAGCACTTTTCCGGTGATGGCTGAGCTTTACTGAGCAGCCTCCAACTGAGCTTGAAGACGTAGATGTGACGTGAGCAACCTGTCTGAAAGTTGGAAGTCTTCTGGTAGCTGTGCCAAGAGAAATCTCAATCATTCCCAATCTGTAAGGAGATAACATAGGCACAGGCTAATTATTGCTAACTAAAATGCTAGTTAACATTAGTAATTAAACTTAAACAGCTAATGTGAGTCGAAACTGCCTGTGAGCTTATCCTGTACTATACGGTAATTTATCTACTGTGCGACAGTAAGTCCTGTGGTTATGACACAATCGTTAGCCTATTTTTACAAAAACGTCTGCTACGGAGCCATAACGTGAGGTACAAGGTAATGGAGCCTTTTATACGTTGTTGTGTGTCTTTAGAAATAAACAATGAACAAATAAAGTCTTTAAACTCTTCAGATGTAAAGTTATTCGCTGTCAAAGTGACGTCAAAATGAATGGCAGTCAATGGGATGCTAATGGGGGGTGAGTGCTTGTTAGCATCAAAATGGCGCCATAGGATCTACGGGTTGTGAGGAGAAGCTTATGCCGTGTTCTATTTACCTCGGAACTCGGATTTTCCGAGGTTCAAAGTCGGAAACACACCCCCCTGACCTCGGATTTCCGAGCTCGGAACTCGGACAACCTCGCAGTAGCCCAAGATCAAAATCCAACATGGCTGCCCCTGTATCAACAGTTGTGAAAGCTGTAGTAACATAAAGTTATAAGCACTTCTGTCTTATTTGTGTCTCACTAAATCACTAAAGTCGTTCACACAGGCATGGTCAACTTCTATCTGTGGACATGTTACGTTGTTTGCATGCACAAAAAACAGTGTAATGCGTTGTTATCGACTGGTATTGCTAACAATAGCTAACCGGGCTAGAGCTAATGAAAACAATGAAAATCCGACTTTTAAATGGAACACATTCAACTCGGGTATGACGTCATTCCCAGCTCCGGCTTCCGAGTTCCAAGGTAAATAGAACGCGGCATTAACCCCTTGTTTCAAACCAGTACCATGACTGAACACCCGCCCTCGCGACCACAAAACCAGACCGGTCCCCCGATTAACCAATCCGGGCCTGCCACTGTCATAAGTAGGCCTACAGCCACACAGCGTGGCTGTATAGAGTCCAGAGTCTCAGTCTCAGTCATGGTTATTCAAAAGAAAACAGTTATTCACTGTGATGGGATTGAGCAAATCCTAGTCTGGATCAACAGAAGTAGGGCTACTAAGTTATTTTCAGGATAATTGCCTGACATCCGTGCGTTCAGCTCTCTCTGTGCGTTGCCGTTCTCAAACTCTGTTCGCTTCAGGAAACAACAACAAACTTGGAGCTAGATCTCAATGTGAGACATTTAGAATCTGTAGCTGTATGGGGATCAGATGAGGATTATAAAAACAGATTAGCTTGGTGTCACTAAATCTTCTTGCAGGATATCCTAAATTCGATTATAAAATTACATAAAAAAAATGCTATCTTACAGCTTTACTCAATAGCTTGCATTATGAGTCGGGGTAAACAGATTATGATGCAAATTAATAATGTAAGATCATGTGTGGTATAGTCATTGCTGCAATTCAGTAGGCTATAATTGATTATCATTTATTTTATTCATTAATAATAGGCCTAAGGGGTGACCTCTAGCTCACCCAATAAGAGCGTGCGCCCCATGTAGGCTGAGTCCTTTGCAGCGGCCCGGGTTTGAATCCGACCTGCGGCCCTTTGCTACGTGTTATCCCCCATCTCTCTCCCACCTTTCCTGTCTATCCACTGTCACTATCAAAAAATAAAGGGAAAAGCCCCAAAAATTAATAATAGGCCTAATACTTAAATTCATAGACCCTGCCATAAAAATCTGTTTTTAACTGACATTACAGTCATGATGTGCTGCTCTGGTTAAAGGGTGGAATCATGCTAATTAAACATGGCAAGCGACTTCTAGCTCAATGCTCACTGGCAACAATCAATTCCACCTCATGAGGTGGCGTGAAAAGAAGCTATGATGAAATATCACTGCAGTCAGACTTTATCACCACGCTTTGCCTAACTTCCTGGAACCACAGGGCCTTTTTTAAAATCAGCAGCAGGCTAAAGATTAACAGAATTGTGTGTACACATTACCTCCGAAACCAACATGGTGTGAAGTCGCCTGAAGATCAAAATGTCACAATGTTTTGAGAGCTACCTCATTTTGTGGATATGTTTGAATTTAGACTGATAGAAATGTCCTTTTTACAAAGTAATTTCACAAGGACTGAAATATGTAAGTTACATTTCAAAACATTTAATAGTCTTTTAGGCTTGTTTTTCATAGGTAGCATAAGCCCAAATTAGAAGTAGACTGGTGCTGTTCATAGAAGTCGGTCTATTTTGAATCCACCTTTGATAGCTTTGAGGGTCAAAGGTCAAGAGTCCCCTTTGACCCAAATGTCACCAAAATATAACCTGAGGGCAGATGAGCCTGAGCTTTTCAAGGATGTAAGCAACCATTGTATTTCTGCTCGGGAGTAACATGTTTCCCATGTGTAGAAAAGTGAACACAAATGGATAACAGAGGCACAATGAGGAATGATCTCAGAAAGATGCTGTTTCTGCAAAGCTGTTACACATTTTCTAACACTGGGGATACAGCCAATGGAGAAAGAAGAAAAAAAAAATTCACAATGAGACACAGTGTCTCCAAGCAGACGCAGTGGCCAACATTTCAAAGGTCTGGCTCGTGAGTGAGGGTCCGCCCAGCTCCAGTGCAGGTTGCCTTGGGCTGGCAGGTTGCTCAACTGCAGTGTGTGCGAGAGGAGTTTTTCTCCAGAGTGGGCAGGGCCGCTGGTGCTAACATATGTAAGCTCCACAGGGGTCTGTGACGGCACACACTGGCTATCCGGACAATGCATCCGTCATTAAACCCCGTCTCCCTGCGTCTCTGTCTCACTGCATTTTGTTCGGCCTCCATCACTGCACTCACTCTCGGATCTCACTCTCATCTCTCCTTCTCTCTTTGTCTGGCCTCAGTTATCTTCATCCCCTGCTGTCCATCTCCCCGTCCTCCTCCCTGCATATCTCTCTCTTTCTCTTTTCTCTCCCCCTGTGGCCTGCTTTTCATCTCTCCCAGTTTCACCCACTCTCTCTTTACCCCCCTCTCCTCCCTTTCTGCCCTTCACCACGTCTCCCCCCCCTCTCCCTCTCCCTAGATCCGCTTTCCACCCCCTCCTCCTCCCCCCGAATCTCTCTCTCACCCCCCCCACCTCCCTTTTCTGTCCTCCGTTCAATCCCTCCTCCTGCCCCCCTCCTCCTCCCTTTCTCTCCTGCCATCTTGCAGGCCAGTGGAGCCAGACTGCAGGCGTTCAGGGAGTCACTGGACCTGCTGGGCAGCGGGTGACACAGATTTCCGGTGTGTGTGTGTGTGTGTGTGTGTGTGTGTGTGTGCGTGTGTGTGCATGCATGACGAGAACAGGGAGGGGGGGATTAAGCTCCAAATCACTAGAAAGGCACCGCAGAGAGAGGGGGAGAGAGGGAAAAAAAAGCTGCAGATCCAAGAATTTGAAATTCCCCCTTTGTCTGCGAGATGAAGAAACACTAGACTGTGGACTTTAACTAAAAGACTGTGTTCCTCATTCAGTGGGAGCGTTGCAATAGCATGATGTTGGAGCTCACTGCTTTTCTCCATGAGTTGGCAGTGTCCTGCGTTGGCTGGCGTGCTGCGCTTTCTCTCTCTCTCTCTCTCTCTCTCTCTCTCTCTCCATGCCTGACAAACATGCACACGCACACACGCACACACACAACCCCCACAGATGCGCGCGCACACACACACACACACACACACGCACGCACGGTCCCTCTGCGATCCCCCTGACTGAAGGCACACAGGAAGTGCAGCCGTGGCCCAATTATAGCGTGACACCTCGGGCCGGCCGTTGCCATGGTTACGTCTTCCCTGCGGTCCCCTGTAGAGTGGCGCTGAGGAAGAAGGTCTTATCACATCAGCCATCGTTACGGCAACAAGCAAAAACCCACCCTGTAGCCTCAGTCCAGCTGGCTGTATTTTGTCTGTGTGTTTGTGTCTATATATGATCTACACTTGTAAATAAAAAAAGGGAAATTGCATCAGTGTGTGAATCCAGGAGAGAGTGTTGGTGATTGCGTGTGCATGTCAGGTGTGTTCGAGTGCATGCACTGGACTAGCCAAGGCAGCGTGTAGGTGTGTTTGTGTGTCTGTGGGGTTGCGATAAGGCTCTCAGCCACACCATTAGGTGACTCATAATCCACACATCTCACACACACACACACACACACACACACGAAAACATGTGCGTGTACAACCAGAAACACGGAGGCTTACAGACACACACACACACCCAATTAAATATGAACACACACACAAACACACAGAGATGTAGTATAAACTCAGTCTATAGACAAGTAAACATGGCCAATTTCTTTTATTTCAAAAGGGCAAACAGAGCTATACAGTACAAGTTGCACATGAAATAATTTAGCCTCGGCTGAACTCATTCATTTCTTACTGATGCAGTGACGTCAGAACAACAGAAACAAAACTCCCCATTAGAAACAAAACATTTGGCTCCTTTTTTTATGTTGAAACACAATACATCCAAACTGGAAAGGGATGTAAAAAAAGACATAATGTTTTCCAGATATTTACAGTCTATTTACAGCATTTTTGTCGTCATCTAAATATTGACACACATTGGTATCCTTCTTTCTCTCCTCTCCGATTCACTGATTGTCAAAAGAAAGGATGGGAACGAGTGTGGACATTCTCAAACGGAGCTGCAGCTCCTCATTAAACATCTTTGAACCACAGTCCGGGTATGTTAACATGGTGTCCTGTGTGTTTTTTACTAACTGCAGCTCCTCAACAATCATCCAACCAGGATCCTCTGACAAATGCTGCCACCACATACATTACTATCCATCCAAGGCACCGTTGCCTCTCTCCTGTGCCAGACCCAAAGTAAAGTCGGAGCCCCTTAGGTCAAACCCAGACACTCTGCTCTCAAACCCAGGACCTCCCGGCTTCCTCTTCAGCTCCTCACACTTCCTGTATTTACAGATCTGGTGTCCCCTCTTGCGATTGCGGCAGCTGCTGCACTGTTCGCAGTTCGTCTGACGCCGACAAGGTACGCACTCCCCGCACCTCTTCCTCTTCCTTCTCCCTCCGCCGCCCCCACCCAGAGAGCCAGGAGAGTAGCCCTCGGCCACCAGCCCCTCGATGCCCTCGGCTCCCATGGCCGCGCTCCTCCAGTGGCCTCCCCCCATCTGGAAGCCTGCCAGGGGAAACAGAGCGGGGCTGAAGGGGAACCAAGCCCCCAGGAAGGGTTGGAAGTCAGTGCCACATCCAGAGGAGTCCTCTTCCTCCTCCTCAGGCCCGGATCCACCTCCCTCCCCGTCCCCCTTTGCCTCTGCAGCCTCCCTTTTAGCCGGCTGGCTGCTCTGTGCACCCAGGCCGGCCTGCTCTGTGGTGGCAGGGGTCAGAGCCAGCAGCCCGGCGCGCATCAGCAGCTCTGCGGCGTGGGCCAGGTGGAGCCCGCTGGGCGACTCCCACATGTCAGGCCAGGAGGGGGCCCGGCGAGGTTTAGTGTGCACAGGCTGGGCAGCCCGCTGCTGGGCCGGGGAGGGCTGGATCAGGCCTTTGACGTCTACGGCCGGGGAAGGGCTGGAGATGTAATGGGAGAGGCTGTAGGGGTGGTTGGAGCGCTTAAGGCTTGGTCTCAGTGGCTCATTGGGGATTTTAGCGCTGCTGTGGGCCTGATCTGGGGAGGAAGGGCCAGCGATGTCTACGGCAGTGGACATAGCAGTGGCTGTGTGTGGGGGTGTCTGTCCTTGTGTGAGCGTGTGTGTGTGTGTGTGTGTGGGAGGAGAGGTGAGGGAGAAGGGGATTGAAGCCGATGCGGGGTTGACAACCGTCCTGCTGTTACTTCAGCCAAAATGGCAAGCCTTGGCCTGTGTCCCTATTCCCATTCTCTGCAGCAGCCTCAGAGTCCTGGAGAGCTAGAAATGAATGGGGGATGAAGAGAGGAAGGTTAAGAATAGAAATGTTGGAGAGACGAACACAGAAAGAGAGTAAACAGAGGAGACGAGACTGGAAGATAATTCTCAGCCAGAGCCAGTAAACGCTGTCAGTGAAGCAGAGTGTAGAGAATCTGTTTCAACCGAAAAAAAAATAACATATATGTATAGAAATGTAGAAATAAACTGCTTGAACAGAGATGAACAGGGCCATGTATCAGACAGTGCATGGCATGCCCATGATTTCCGCATACAGGAGGCAGTATCCCTTTAAGAATTTCACGGTATATCAATGCAATCAATAACAGAGCGACAACAATATGCAAAGATATGCGCATATGCGCAGGTCAAATGTGGAGCGCGCTTTTCAAATACATTTTGACGACTGCTGTTATGTGTGCCAGCCAAAAGCTTAAGCTCAACAGAGACAGACTAAATAGAGGACCGTAAAAAAACAGGCTGTCTTTTGTCTGGTATCGACGACGAGGAGCGAGGTGCGCAACGATGCGGTTGCTGTGGATAAAAAAAGACCAGCCAGGCTATATTCCATGTCCACATTTGTAGAAATCTACTCCAGCGGTTAAACACGGGACATATATGTTGTTACAGGACAACAGTGTGTACACTTTTATGGGTCGATCGGGAGACCCGATCGATCATTTCACCGTGATTAAGGTTACCTAAAGAAGACGGTGTTCGACCGACGCCACGGCGAGCTGACCACAGTCCGAGTGGTCGCTGCGACACGGCGCCGAGCGCAGGAAAAAGGCGACAAAAACCCAAAACAGCGACAATCAACAGGAAGTATTGGTTAAACGTCTCCCCCTTACCTTCTAAACAGGGCCCGAACTCTTCCTGTCACACATATAATGAAGTCATGAACTAATGGCGTGCTGATTGTGGTGTATATGGACGGCGGAGCTCCCGATTCCTCCTCCACCTCTCCGTCCCGGAGGGTCTGCAAACACTCTGCACGGAATTTAGGGGGCGTCGCTCAAAATGCGAAGTGGACTCTGCAGCCGAGACCGTGGTCAGAGCGACCCCATAATATCCACAGGAACACTTCAGCATACACGGACAGCTGTCAGTAGGAATACTATAGGATGACAGATTAAACCCAGCATTACTAAGTCCCACTCGTCCATTACACTAGTGTACTACTACGGTACTAATAGAACTACTTTTAGTGTGTATATTTCTTTCTATTTTTGTATATCTTTCTTTCTAATTCGGTGTGTATATATAATTCTGTGTGTAGGCTATATTTATTTCTAATTTGTCGTTTTACTATTTATTTCTTGTCTTTTAGATTTCGATTTATGTTACTGGGTGTACTGCTGCTAAAAAATGTTCATTTTGTACAATGACAATCAATCTTCTGATTCTGAACACATATTATTTGTTATCATGTTATTTCATGATACATATTAAAGGTATAGCCTACATATTTAACAGCAACACTATAACATTATCGTTAAATCGTTAAAATTGTAAATATAAATCAACACATCATCAAATCCTTATTATAATGTGTGTTTTTTTTAGGACGTGGACATTATTTACAAACTTTGACTACTAATATTGGCAAGAATTCTGACAATGTTTGGTGAAAAAATATTTTTTTGTTCAACAATTTGTTTGTTGTTGTTGTTTTTAAAGCATATGCAACGTCACAATGTCGACCATATGTTACACTAAAGCCATAGCAGTATCCCTGTAATGGGAAGGTATATTCATATGTTAGGCTGCGTATAGCTTTAATTAGCTTAGTAGTCTACACAGTAGCAAATTAGTGATACGACTGTATTGCAGTAATAAAAGGGAGATGTGAATATTTGCTTTATCCTTTTGTTTGACACAAAATTGATCAACAATATGATGTAGGCCTAAATGTGTTAGATTTAGCCAAAAGTCTTACGTTTTACATTTTAAGAAACGCAAACTCAAAAATAACTGAATAAAGAAAAACTTTTATTTTCTATAGTATCCACACCAGAAACCTTAACGCCGTACCTTTCCATTACAGGGATGATCACTATTCATACATTAATGACCGTTGAACTCAATGGACCTTTTTTCACAGCAGACAAAGCACAGCTGAAATTGATAACCTTAACGATGGCTCAATTCCATCAAGTGTCCCAGTAAGCTATTTCAGTGAGTCAGCATGCACAATACCAGGGCCTCTCCTAAGTGGAATGCAGCCATCATTAATGGTTTTGAACACACCTGTGCTTTTCCTACTTGGCATGTCAACATGTCTTCCGTGAAAAAAAAGGTCTATATGCTGGCTTCAGTGTAACAGGTCGACATTATGACGTCACCTAAGTTTAAAAACAACATGACTGAACAAATAACTTCAAAATAACTAAAGAAATCACCAGAAATACTCAGCATTCTTGCCAAAGTTTGTTAGCCTATTTAGCATGAATTAGCCTACATGCTAGTGTTCCTCCACTTCACAAGCGTTGCTATCATCCGTTCTGTCCCTCTCTGACACTGCTGTCTGTTAAAGGTGACTCCTCACACGGGGACGGCGGAGTCCAGTCCACCTCTTGTGAGAGCCCTCCGTTGCATCTGGCACGCAGCCAGATACCTCGTGCGTGTGTCTCTGTGTGTGTGTACTTGCGTGTACGTGTCACTATGGGAGCAGGGGCCCACCGTACTCGCGTTCACTGTCTGGCCTGGACTATCCGTGTAAACACAGCGTCTTCTAGTGGTCACCACAAATACTGCCACATCTTAAAATGGCCACTGGTGCTGGTGGACACTGCAGCACGGCACCCCCCCCCTCACCTTCAGCCAAAGCCTCTCTCTCTCCCTCTCACACACAGGTGTGTTTGTGGCACTATCTTTGTGGGGACCCGTCATTGGCATAATGCATTCCCTAGCCCCTTACCCTAACCTTAACCATCACAACTAAATGCCTAACCTTAACCCTTACCCTCACCCTAACCATAACCTAATTCTAACCCTAAAACCAAGTCTTAACCCTCAAACAGCCTTTTAAACTTGTGGGGTCCAGCATTTTGGCCCCACAAGTATACTGGACTCCCGGTTTTTGGACCCCACGAATATAGTTAATCAAGAACACACACACACACACACACACACACACACACACACACACACACACACACACACACACACACACACACACACACACACACACACACACACACACACACACACACACACACGGCTGTTTACTCATTATCCCTGCCCACTGTTAATCCATAAACACACTGCTCTGCCTCGCTGCTAACAGAGGTGAAGTTGCTCAGTGAAGTGCATTTGATCCTGTGGTTAAAAAACAAAGGAATGTACAGTTTGGCCCCCTGCCCCCCCACCCCCGCAAGAAACCCCTCTGAAAAATAAATGATGTGAAGGCTACCAATCAGATCACTCAATAAGTTTTATTCACAATATACAGAACAATGAATCAAGCCAGACACACAGCAGTCAGTAGAAAATAAATCTAATGAAAAAGCAAAATATATCCTTTGTAAGCAGACTTTTGAACAGTACAGATTAAATACAAGTTTCCCAGAAAGCAGACAGTAACGGGTTACAAACAGAAGATAGTGTTTCGACGCTTCAAGATCGGAGATTATTATTTCATTTTTTTTTTGTTTTTCTCCTGACTAAGCAGCTCTCATAACCTGTAACATTCATATGGGTTGTGTGCGTTGTTTCGGTCTCTGGGGTCGCGGGTTGTAGATTTAAATAGAAGGCTTTGGCTGAATTCAAAAATGGGCTGACTGAGAACAAGAGTTGCCAGTTCATCATGTTTCGACCACCTGCTCCACCCTCGGAGGAGTGAAGGAAGGATGGGGACACAGGTGACACCAGATGTGAAGGTACAATGCCTGCATGGTGAAATAGACTCACTTCTATCAGGTCCAGGGAGAATTTAAACAAAAACTCTTCCAAATAAGTAGGTCAAAATGCAACTGCCCAGTCACAGTACCTCATGTCTGACTGTGCCGATTGTCAAAGTCCCTTCCTTATCTCCGCTCAAAAAAGGGACCTTTGATTTCAAAGCCATTCATGTAGAAACAGCGTGGCGTGTATGAAATCAAAATACACAACATTTTCAGCACTTTTCTGTTCTGGGCTATGAATAATACCCACGGTTTTGATTTAAATTTCAACAGTGCCATACCGTCACCGTCAGTGTGACACTGCGACGATGACGATAAGCGATAGGTGGGGCGGGGGGGATGAGAAGTGAAGGGAGGGCGAGGCTCTCTGACTGGGTGGCTTAAGCATCCTTCTTTTTGATGATGAGCGGTCCAACGTTGTCCCCGGTTTCCTCGTTGTGTTTGGTGTGGGCTCCGTCGCAGAAAGGGAACTGGAAGCAGAAGGCGCCGTGTTAGAGGAAAAACAATTCGCAAATCGCTCTTATCACGTTTAAGCCCTTTGAACTTTACAATAGGAGTCAACACGGTTAGCAAACACTGAATTAATCCGTCCGTCCCCCCCCAAGTCACCTGAAAACAGTGACGGAAACAGAAGTCCATACGATCATTTTGATGAGCTTTAGAGCAGACATGTCCACTATTACCCTCAGCCTTAAACGTGACTGTAGACCATTGTAATCTTTATGAGCATGATAACATTAATACAAATAGCTCTACTTGAGTCCCCTAATCGCCAGTGGTTATAAATGATCAAAATATTCAACTTTGCAGACTTAAGAGACGTTAAACTTGATTTTTCTTGTTCTTTATTCTATGTCCATGAAGCAAATTGTAGAGATTGTAGGACTTGGAGGACTCCAACTACCACTTGGGTTTGAGGGTCTGTTATTATAAAATGTGACCTCTACCCACAATGATAGCTGCCCACTCAGTTAAATTCAGATAGCTACATAACGAAAGGTAGAAACCAGTGGCACCAAGTGTTTGATTTACTCCTGCATGCATAGCACTTCAGCCAACACTAATGACAGCCCATTTCCTCTGACATGTTATCAGAGCTCTATGGGTTTGAAGGGGTGTTAAAACTGAAGATTTCCATTAGCAGTCAAAGGAAAAAAAAACAGCCTGGCTGTGACATCACTGACTGGGATGTAAAAAGAAGGGCAACAATGTGTGAAAGTCTGACGCCACACACAGCAGTAGGACCTTTAATCGTGGAGTTTTGGACCCGATAAGTGGTTTTGCTAGCTTAGAATGCCCAATAGGGCTGCACGATGTGAGGAAAATATCTAATTGCGATTATTTTGACTGATGTTGCGATTGCAATATGATTCACGATATTGGAGGGAATGGTCGTTTTTGTATCATTATTCTCATTTTCATTGAAAATGATTAACATTGAAAGAAATTAAAATGATTATAGTGTGATTTTTGCGACGATCTGTACCGAACGAAGATTTTTTTTATTTAGTCTGAAGGATAGGATTTGTAGGCCGGGACGTCTCTGCACCACAATACTTCATTCAGAATGGTTTGACACATATTTTGCCATTAACAAATATTGCGGCCCCCCTGCGATTTGGATATTGCACTAGTTCATATTGCAATTTTGATACAATTGCGATTCATTGTGCAGCCCTAATGCCCAATAACACTACTCAAACACCAAGCCTAAGTGCGGATATGAATGGCTCTGAAGTAGCTGCCGAGGCATCACCTTCTTTGACTTCCAGCAGCGGCAGTACACAGCCTTGGTGGCGATGTCCTCCATGTCGAAGCTGTGGACCACTTTGGGGCTATCTTTACTGATGCATGTGTTCACCAGGCCCTTTTTACAGCTCCGCCCGTTCAGGTAATGGCTGACTAGGAAACCGCCAACAGCTGCAACCACTGCGACCGGCACAGCAACCACCAAATGCTCTGGAGAGAGAGAGAGAGAAACTGGCTCTTTAGTAGAGATGTTCGGATACCAATACCAGTATCGTATCGGCTCCGATACTGCCTAAAATGCTGGTATCGGGGATTACTGGAGTTTATGCACCGATCCGATACCACGTAATAAAACCATGAAGAAAATCTACGTTAAAGTAGTTTGTTCTTTTTCGGTTATAACTGACTGTCAAACTGCATAATAAAAGAAAGTTCTGGGGCGTTCATTGTTTGTGTTTCTTCATGTTTCACAAAGAGTTTAACCTGAGCCAGACCGACAACAAAGATAGAAATATCACATCCATACAGGGATAGTAGTATACAGCTGTTAAAACATAATACTACTCTGTATCGGCCGATACGCAAGTTCAGGTATCGGAATCGGTATCGGGAAGCAAAAAATGGTATCGGACCATCTCTACTCTTTAGTGCTAGGTAAAGCAGTTAACCCTGGTGTTGTCTTCCCGTCGACCACGCAGCTTTGGGTCATTCTGGGTCAAAATGAAAACCTTTTTTTTTTTTTATGTTGTGGTTGACACTTGTGGCTTTTTTGAAGTTTTTTTTGTCACTTTTCCAATGTCTTTGTCAATTTTAGTTGCTTTAAACGTGTTCGTTGTTTTTTTTTTTATCAAGTTTTTGAAGCTTTTTGTGATGTCTGTCGATTTTTTTTGGACATTTTTCTTGTTTTTTTTCCCCAAGTTTTTGAAGCATTTTTGTCAATTTGTTTTCCAATGCTATAAAATATAATAAAATACCCAAAGTAATTAAAAGTATTGAACTGATCATTTATTTTATTTTACATTAAAGAACGTTATTTTTTTTCTTTTGACAATTTGTTGAAAGAAACCCACATTTTGGATATAGACACTTTTTGAAAATGGGTCAAATTTGACCCGAGGACAACAGGAGGGTTAACACCACAGTACTTCAGTAGTTATTCAACCTTTACTTAGATTAAAAAATCTCAGTCTCAAGGTCCTGGCTTAAATAGGCAGCAGCACATTATCTCTTATAAGTCTCTCTTCCTACAGCTTCGCCATGTTGCATCATCAGAGGAAGGATTTCTAATACATTCTTGTCTATTAGATACAGTGTATGTGCAGTTTTCAAGTTGACCCTTTTTGCCAGGCAACGAGGAGGATTATCCAGGTCCACTGAGCGTCACATGATGTAGAGTCGTAAAACAAGAGGAACAGGGGCCCTGCTGTCAGTCTGGATCAGCAAGTTCTGTGATTAGAGATAGCTGCTTTGCTAGAGAGGCTAGTAGCCATGATACATTAAGATACTCCTACTGTAGCTAGATGCTGGGGTCGCCTCCAAGTATGGGCTTACCTGAAAAAAACTATCCGAGTGACCGTCTAGAGGTGGAAACACATGCGGCTGTATCCAACACGCCTGACTGGCCAGTTAGCTAGCTAACGTTACATGGCCGTTAGCCAGCTAAGTAACGGTTGTTGACAATGCAACCAGTAAGTAGCTAACTTTAGAAATTAAATAGCTAAATCATTTAAAGATGTATGTACTAAATTGATTAGAAGTCTCCATACAACCGCGCAGTAGCCTCCAAACAATTCCGACCGTAACGTTAGCTGTTAACGTTACTTGGCTTGGGTAATGTTAGGTCACAGACATGTTAAGTTTACGTTACGAGGAGCGGCAAACGAAAACAAACACTCATTTAACGCTAGCTTGCTATTAGCTAGCTTGAATGAATACTTTACCTTTTGAAAACGTGAATCCCGATCTGGGTAACGCGGGCATTGACATGTGTGACATAGCTGGTAAACTTGGGCTTGTTGTATGTTTCCTGGACGGTGAGCTGTTTGTAGTCAGCGCTCAACAGCAAGGTCAACCGGGGAGTCTTTATATCTGAGCTCTGTCAGCTCCACAAGCACCGGGCTCGGCTTCCAACGTCACTGTGTAGCAGCCAATCAGGGCTGAGGAGAAGGGAGTGACATTCTGCCAGGACAGGAGCAAAAAAAAACAACCTGAGCCTTCAGCGTACTTCCGGCTTCGCTTTGGTGCCGTTTGAAGACGATAATCTCAAATAGATCATGGATGTATAAGGATTTGATACATTCATTTTCTTAGTCAATATATTTAAGATGCAAGGGGTTTCACGTAAACCTTTACGAATATCTCGTGTCCACGCGAAATCTTGTATTTTTTATTTTTTGTGAAAGTTCATTCTTAACCATGTAAACAGCGTGACAAGATAATACATTTCACAGGCTCCACCGGCGAAGTTTGCTCAAATGGTGTTATAACGTTGCATGTGTCTCTACGTTCCATTAAAGATTATGATTTTATGAATAACCGATGCTTTATTCAACTTTATTTAAGTTATTTGTCACAGCTTGCACCTTAGGCAACGACGGTTAACGCCAAAGGTTTCTGTTGGAGGAGAATCATCTTGATGGCTGCGAGCTTTGGCGAGTCCCATTTCCCTTTCAACAAGTTCTCTCTTGAACCCACAACAGTCCTGTCTGGATTTCACTTGATAAAACTTATTTTAACCGAAAACAAACGTGTCCATATTGAGCAACTAATTGATATATGAACACAGAATCGCCATTAATTGAAATTTAATGTACTCCGATTACTGTACACAAACGCACCACCAGAGGGCAGCAAAACGACCTGCTGTCACATTTAAACAAAAATATATATAATTCTGTAACTACATCTCCCACACGCTTCTGATCATTCATTCGGAACAATTTTAAAACCCTTTAAGTTTCAGTAGTTTTATTTTCCAACCAGACATTCCCCAATATCCACAAAGAATGTTAACTATCTAACAGTGATGCTGTGTTCATGGCGCAGGTATCCTGCAGCTTCACATGTGCCTTTCTTACCTCTGCATGTCCTCCAAAAGGGAGAGGGAGTCAACACAGGAATCATGGGGTTTTTATTACACAGTTTAATCAACACACAAAGCTCAACGAGCCTCTCAGGTAATTCAATATACAGAGGTTTTGTGCGAGAAGAGTGGGTTCTTCTCGCACCCAGAGCCCAAGCCAGTCCCATAGCCATTTAAGATGTTAGCCTCTAATTTAACAATAGCAAAAAAAACAAAAAACAAAAAAAGGAAAAAAAAAATGCAACCTAAAGAGTTATGGGGAGGGGGGGGGGGGGATGAAAACACAGGTTAAACTAAGAAAAATAAATTGCTTAAATACCTGGTCCAGACCAGAACCTCCACTTTGTGAATGAAGAAAAGTTGGTTGGTGGTGGTGACATGGGTTTACAATTGTGCGTGCATGTGTGTCTGTGTGTCTGTGTGTGTGTGTGTGTGTGTGTGTGTGTGTGTGTGTGTACAAAGGGGTCAACTTGGGTGGGGCAGGAGTTAGGAGCAGGAAGTGTGGGGATAAATTCAAGTCCTTTCATAGAATCCAACAGAAGACAAAAATAGGCTATGTGTATTGGTTCCATTTTAACATAGCCTGCAATGATTTCTTTTGAGTATTCATTGTATAAAATACAGAGTGTCCTCTGACTCGCGTGCGAAAACAAACTGCTTTCTTGAATTGTCACCTCTACGGATGGGAATTATATGACAACAAAACAAGAAAGGGTGCAGAGTGTAAAAGTCCCTCCATCTTATTGTCCCCCACTCCCCTAAACAAATAGGGAAATAAAGAAGAAAAAAAGAAGGTCCCCTCAAAAGTTTTACAGATGCTCAAAAGGAATGCGTTACGTGATTACCGTCGGGGGAAGGTAGGATGCAGGTGTGTATAGGAAAAAGGAGGAGTTGGGAGAGGGGGAGGGGTTAGGGGGTGCGACAGCCCAACCTGCACGGTGACAAACTGTAACGGAATACTGGAGTCAGGAGATAGGGCCAGAGGTCACAGGGGAGGGAGGAGGTGAAAAAGGGAGTAGGGACAGATGGGTGTTGCCATTGCAAGTTGACAATATGTACACTGGAGGGTGGGCAGGTGAGCTGAGAGGAGAGGAAAAGGAGAGTCAAACAGGGAGAGGAAGAAGAGGAAAAAGAGAGAGAGAGAGAGAGAGAGAGAGAGAGAGAGAGAGAGAGAGAGAGAGAGAGAGAGCGAGAGCGAGCGAGCGAGAGAGGAGGGGCAGAGGGAGTTTTACAGGTACTCTGGTGAAGGGGAGGGGTGGCTCAAAGAAAGCACTCCAATGGAAACCAACAAGATCTTGTTTTAAACTTCTCATTTGTTTGAATGGTTTTTTGTTTGTTTTCTCTTTACGTCTGAAGCTCCCCTAACCTTATGTCGTAGAGGTGGTTGGCCATGATTCTATCCCAACACTACATTGCATACTTTTGTGTCCATTCCCGAGCTATTTTGTTGTACCTGTGAACAAGCAGAGAGAGAGAGAGAGAGAAAAAGACAGGAGAAGGAGTTATTAGTTGTTTAGCTTTATAAAAGACCAACATATTGTTACATCTTTTACAAAAAAAAAAAAAAAAAAGTCTGTAGGGAAGCTGTCACTCATTCTTTTCCATGTGCACATCATAAGTTTTGCTGCTATCCTTGAAGCAGCAGCGGAGATGCCAGCTGGCTGGAACTCTACAACGGCAGATACATCTCGGACATCTTGCACCGATTTTTCCAGCAGGTTTGTTTCTTATGTCCCCTTCCTACTGCAGAAAACTGAGTCAATGCTGCAGGCCAATTAGTACAGATATGGCACAACCAAAATAACAGCCAGTCTCACTGCCCTGATTATGTTTATTAAGCTTATTGGTAAGTGATACCAAAGGAGACAAAAAGGCAAAAGAGCTATTATTGGTTTTGTTCATGTCCTGTAAGCACAGAGGTGTACTAACCCCACCGCAAAACATCTTTTGGAAATCTAGTGACTGATAAGCAGCAATAATAAAGGCACATTATTTGAGGGGTGCCACCTTAACTAGGGCTGCAAAATTAATCGCAATTTTATCGAAATCGCAATATGAACTAGTGCAATATCCAAATCGCAGGGGGGCGCAATATTTGTTAAGTATTGTGGGGCTGCAGAGACGTCCCGCCCTACAAATCCTATCCTACAGACTAAAGAAAAACATCTTTATTTGGTACAGATCCTCGCAAAAAAAAAAAATATTTTTAAAAATATATTTTTCAATGAAAATGAGAACAATGATACAAAAATGATCATTCCCTCCAATATTGTGAATCATAACGCAATCGCAATATCAGTCAAAATAAATCGCAATAAGATATTTCCCTAATACTGTGCAGCCCTAACCTTAACATCGACACGTAGGACAGCACTCTGACCAGGATGCACACTTTCTACTTATTTGACTGAGTGGAGGGGATGTTTTCATAGTACAGATGGTGAACATGAGCAGTAAAACACGAGACTGTGCTCCACACTGCAGGTGAGCTGGACTCTAACCATGAACCACAAACGCATGACAATTTGAAGGGCTTTTTAGAGGATTTTTTAATTTTTTTTTTTTTTATCCATGTATCACTTTTTTTGTCTATTCCCATTTTAAGCAAGCATATTTATCTAATTGCAAACAGCCACATCTTGCCATTCTGTTTTACAGCTATAAAAATAACATTCACAAATCGAGCTGCAGCAACTGTGCAGAACTTTGCATTACTTTGATAAAGCCAGATGGATTAATGGATAAAGAAATGTAAAAATGAGTGTTTGTGATATAGTTCGAGCCCTCAAGTTGCTCTGTGTCCATTCAGAGTAGCAGATAGGGGAGGGAAAGCAGAATTATTACCTTCAGATGGTCAAAACTACCTTTATATAGGGCGGGAATATAACTAAACGTTCTGTAACCTCAGCAGACACCTGTAATTAACCTTTTGGAACGGCCAGAACCTGCAACTTTTTATGCTCACACGGTATGGCTCAATTGCCAGCCATTGATGTAAACACGGAGCCCCCAGTCGGTTTTGTTCATCGACCATTCCAATAAAGTTTATTCAAAAAGAAGGCCGCATCCTCAATGTAGACAAAAAGAGAAAAAGGCAGCAGTTCTACTACGAATGGAAAGACGAAAACCGGAGCCACGGAAGGCTGGAAGATGTAGACAATACGATCCGTCTGATCGGCATTAAACTTCATTTTTATGTCACAGCAGTCTCCAAACTACAGTTTGAGCCACAACATGTAAACTATGACTCCAGCATTATTAAAACAAGTTCAGTTTATAATGGACATCTTTTGAAAGCAGCAGTGTGGGAGATCGGACCGTGGTACTGCTCTAACGGCAAGACGACTGACCGAAATTTCTGACCTGCCGGAAATCCCTTTGACCAATGAGAGCGTTGATCATTCAGGCAAGTAAACAGGCACCGTGAATCTCCTCAAACTGCACTAAAAAATGACAACCAATCTGGCAGAAATTCAGCCTGATTCAGGTGACCAATTCAGGGCTTAAATCGAGCCTAATCTGTACAGTGTCTGCCCGGCTTAAGAGACTTATTACTTTTGAACAGTAAGCTGGCTGTTCCCATTATTTGACGTGTGATGACACATGCTTAAACACCGACATTCCTTGTATATCTTGGCTTTCAAACTATGTAAAAGACAACACAGAAATGTGGCCAATTGATGTGAATTTGCTAGAATATTGCTATCAAAATCTTTGTCTTTCCAACTTTTATTACATCCCCTGTGATCGTTGCAGACTCTATGCCAGTACCAATGTTTTTAAAACAATTATTAGCAAAATGGCGCTTGTGTCCATCAGTTGCCAGTCTGTGGATCAGAACAGGCCCAGCGATGCTGGGCGGAGACTTGACATTTTATCAGTGTGGGTTGGTTTGTCATGTTGATAAGAGGCCGTGGAAACAAATCCGGGAATACGTCCAAATGATGCACATAACCTGGAGCTAATAACTTACTTTTCCCTGTCCGTCTTGTAGATGCGGGCGATCTCGGGTACTAAGGGGTCATCCGGGTTTGGGTCACACAGCAGAGAGCAGATGGACAGGAGGACTGGAATGGACCAGTTAACCAATCAGTATTCACAAATAATAACAAAAAAAAACAGACATTCTCCGAATGTATGTCAGAATTTAACTGTTGATAATATACGTAATTGGGATTTAAAGAAAAAAAAAAAAAAACTATTGTGCACGAGGGACCCATTTAAAGCATTTCCAGTGACAAGCACTGAATGAAAAGGGCTAAAGCTGTCATTTGAAAGCCGAGAGAATACTCCAGGTTTTTATAAGGACCTCTGGGTGAGGAATGTTGTATCATTTGTGGGAAGCATTTTCATTTCAAACAGAGAAACGACATGTTTCCCCTGTATATGTTATACTGTTTATAAAAGGCAGTAGCACCTGCCATTTATCTGTGAGAAAGAGCCTACCTTTGGAGATGGTGAGAGCCGGAGACCACTGTGATCGCAGAATGTCAAGACAAATGCTGCCGTTGCTGTTGATATTTGGGTGGTAGATTCTCGTGGTAAATGCAACCTGGAAACAGACAGAGAGAGAGAGAATAAATGTAGGGGGGAGGGGGGAAGGCAGGTGAGAAGAACAACAGGAAACTGAATAATGTAAAGCATGTTTTGGCAGGCAAGAGGCACTGCGTGTGCTTCACTGTTACTATGTGTATGTATGCTGCTTCTTTGTTTGCTGCGATGTCTTGCTTACCTTTGGCGGTTTGAAGGGGTAGTCTGTGGGGAAGTGTATGGTCAAGAAGAAAACCCCGCTCTGGTAAGGACTGTCATTCTAATGCCGGGAGAGAGAAGCCCACTCATCTCATTAGTGACTGAAGTGCAAAGATGACAAATAAATGCATACAAATGGAATATAAAAAGATGAAATGGTAAGGTTGCTGTCCACCAAGATGCCATTATCCAGGGTTCTCCCCACCATTATAAAGCTGAGGCACAGTACTCATTTTGGGCACCACCTAAGCCAAATGTATTCAACTAAATGCCTTTCCTCAGAGCTAACGATTGTAGTCGGTCCCCAGTGGACTTCTTGAGCAAGTTTTGTCTTTAAGCTTTCTGAGTGTTTTTTATTTATTATCCCTCATGTTGTCTTCCCGTCCATGAATTTGTTGTCCATCCGAGTCGAAATTGAAAAACTTTTTGACACTTCACACACACTTTTAACGGTTTTTTTTTTTTTTAAATTCATGGTCATTTAACCTAATTTAAATGACATTATACTTAATTTTTGAGTTTAAAAAAAGCAGAAATTATTAATTGTTTTGACTAATAGTTAAGATCAGAGGATGTTGAGTGAATCACAGACTGGTTTATGTCAAACTTTAGTCAGGATACTGTTTTGAAAACATAAAAATATATATATTAAAATGCTATATAATTGAATAAAACACCCAAAATTCAATGAAAGTAATCATTAATTGTACCTGCGAAGATTGTTATATGGGTTCCATACAACGTACATCATGCATCCATGTTATTTTTGGGTAATTTGGTTGTTAAGAAACCCATATTTCTGATATAAAGAACTTTGAAAACGGGTCAAATTTGACCCGAGGACAACACAAGGGTTAAGCTGGTCTAGCTTTTCCAACGTTTGAGACACAGATATGGTAATAGTAATGGTCCAAAATGATGGTGAAAAAGATAATTTTCTTAAGGAAGGACCCCTTAACCCCCGTCAAATAAGTGCCCCTAAGTCTTACACAAACCTAGGGGAAACACTGTTGTCTGACTAAACATTGACCTCCTGAATTAAATTGATTAAATAAGCGGTAAATTCACTTGACTTAGCCCTATCAAATGCTCTATTGGTTAAGTTGCTTGATATGTGTGTGAATGTTGGATCCCCAGCAGTGGCTGACTAAATCAGTGAGATACAATAAGTGAATACTTACAGGTCCCATTATCGTGGCTTGCCAGTGAAACACTGCAACAAAAACCAGAGAAAACAGTTATCGAACACAATGCATGGCTGGGAAGTGTTAGAATATATATTATCACGTGAAGAGCGTGTGTTTATTTACACAGTTGGGTAACAGGCTCTTACATAAAGTGCAACTCAGGACAGATATTCTTGGTAGTGGTATTTTTAAAAAGGGTCATATAATGCCAGCGGACTCACATTTACAGTCAGAAATTGCTCCTTATATGAATGATATTAAAAGGTAGTGCTTACAAGAAAACTGTTATCCAGACATGGGGTATCATTTTAAAAAACTTGGACAGCACAAATTGTGACAACAAAAAACAAACCCTCAGAATTACATTTGGCGGCATTTAAACCTGTGCTTTAATTCTAGCATCCTGTTGAGGTCTGAGGACAAATGTCACATTGAAGGGGAAAAAAAATGCACAGTAAAACACAGCAATTACGTTACAAGTAACACGGTCTTGTAGTTTATAGTTGAGCGGTTTATTTGATGTTGGCTGACAGGAAGCGACATGTACAAAGCGATGTTGCAGCTACTGATGCTTCTGTTGTGCTGTTAAAGTGTGAAAAGGTGCCAGGGGACACATACGGTGCTTACCTACTGCTAGTACCAGCCCTAGAGGGGGGGGGGGTCACGATTCTCCAAATCCACGATTCGATTACATTTTCGATTCTTAGATCACGGTTCGATTCCATTCTCGATTTTTTACATACATTTTTTTTTAAAAGCAGTTTACCGACAATGCCAAGGGCAGACGCTTCGCAGCGGCAGCACAGCAGCTGAGCAGACAGAGAGCAGAGAGGGCAACTCGGCAGTCCGCTAACGTGTTGCTCTCTCTAATATAACCATGTGACGGGGCACATGCCTGCCGTCACGGTAGCGATGCGCTACCTATTTCCTCTCAAAGACTAAGTGTAAATGTTGCCGGTTAATGTTTTGTTAGCGTGTCAATATGCTCGGTTACTTATCATACTGGGTTCATATGTTCTGTTAATCATAGCCATTCTTTCATAAAATTCCACATAGTAACCCCGTAGCATTCTTGTGCACAAATTTAACATCTAATACTGCGGTGATTTATAGGCTATAGCTATACCCGTCAATACATCACTCTATTGTTTAAAACCATACCGTTTGTCACAAACATAACCATTTATAATAATCACACAACACTTACATCCTTGTTAACTACATTGCTGTTTATTTAGTTTAAAAAGGTAACAGGATAACATGTAGTCTTTTTGGCTTACCAGCGTCTGCTCTCTTTTGTTGATAAAGGAAAGTTTGCCGCGATCGGGGAGTTTAAATGACGTTAGTACATCCGGGGTAACAGGAAGTGACCGGAATTAGGAGTAATTATTTTATTGTCCATCAAGTTATCTTGTGGCTTACTGAAATGTTTTTGTGAGTCATGTAAATAATTTTCGGTAAATTTCTAGCCTAATAGATCTAATAATTTTGGCTGTTTGTAGCTTTTAATGTCTGCTCACCTTAGCCACCTCTGTATGTTAGTTTTGGTTGGTATGTTCCAATTCCAGGGGCACGCTACAGGTCTTTATAGACTGGCAGTTTCAGTTCAGTATTTTTTTTTTTCTTCCTTTTTTTAATTTTGGTTTTGTTAATTGTTTGTTTTGCCTGTGGGCCTTAATTGGGACAATAATAATAAAAACCCATCATTTCAACATCCTCTTTGACTCATCCTGAGTGTTAATATCTGCTCACGACTACTCTACTACATCTACCCTCAACAAACCAATATAAGCTGCTCTGTTTAGGCTACAAAACGTGCATCCAGGCTGAGATTCAACAATGCGGTTTTGTTGGGATTAAGCTATTAGCAGAAGGAATCTCAGCTAGCTGCTAGGCTAATGTGCAATGGTAAACACACAGAATGTGGTACACGCACAGAGCTTGCAAACTGCGGCTTTTTTGTCGACAACGCGAACGTTGTCAACATAACTCACTGGAAATCCAAAATACTTCCACACCGACTTCAGTGAAAGGAGGGGGATCAACTTCTATCAATGGGTCTGCTACATCTGCAGTTGCCACGGTAACTTTTGACTGGCTGTAGTTAAGTTAGAGGAGGTTGACTCGCAGCACTTCAACGCGTGTTTTTTTTGACATGGGGGCGATTCCATCGACGATTCCATTTTTTTTATCCGAAATTTGAGATTGTGACTTAATTTCGGTCGTGACAGCCTTAACCAGCCCTACTCGGCTCGGCCACCGTGCCCCGTCCTCATTTTTTTTTACCTTTTGGTATCGCCTCAGCTCGCTTGGAACCTCGACGGAGGTGGTACTAAATAAAGTACCTGTTAGCAGGTACCAGGGATTTTTTTTCATTATGGAAAACCAAAAAAGGCGAGTAGAGTCGAGGCGAGTTGAGCAGGTACAATGTGATGGAAAAAAGCCTATACTAAAGATGCCCAAATATGTTGAGTGTAACACCACCAACAACACAAAGAAAAAAAGCTGTTCAAATATGTTGCCTGCACATTTTATCACACTGATTTAAAGTCCTCATATTATGCTTTTTCCCTTCCCTTTATTGTGTTATATATCTGTTTTGTGCACGTTATAAGTTTACAAAGTGAAAAAGCCCAAAGTCCACCCCAAAGGGACTTACCATCTCCAACAGAAAACACTGTTCACAAACTGCTCCAAACAGCTCTATTGTAGTCCAGCCTTTACTTCAGAGACAAACGTGGTCACTTTGGAACACACATTATAATGCTCACCTAGCTGCTAGCATGGCACGCCCTCATACTCTGCTTCTGACTGGCTAGTAGTCCTTAACTAGCTACTGAGCATGTGTGACTCCCAACAAAGATGGAACAGAAGTGAGATGTCTCACTCTGTAGCTAAAACAGAGAGCTCAACACACAGGGTGAAAAGAGGAGCTGCAGCAATGTGCAGTACAACAAAAAGATGGTGTTTTTTGAAATTTAAACCATGTAAACCTATTCTGATATAACCTCTAAATACAATTATGAACCTGAAAATGAGCATAATATGAGCACTTTAAAGCAAGGACGCTAATAACACTTGTGTACTTAAACATTCGTTGGTAATGATATTGAAAAAACAAGTTAGTTGATGTGACTGGAACAAGCCAGATACACAGGCTGTTAACCATTCTTACACTAACCATTGTGATGTTAACACTACATGTTTTGTAAAGGCTTCTTTCTATGGCTAGTTACAGTTAGTTCAACCAAACAATTCCACACTACCAAATAGAGATTTTTCTTTTAAAATGAATTCCAGTGACATGTGCAATACAGCTTACACTTGGCAAAACTGCGTATGATTCAGATAGCTATTTCTTCATGTATAAACCAAACTCAAAAGTATTAATTCCAGCAGTGTGGACACAGACAAGGAAGTGATCACATCATTACCTAAGGCAATACAAGACCTTGACGTCATCAAAATAAAAGTTTAATCTTATGTTGCATTTGAAAAGCAAGGAATTGACTATGAAATATCTAAATACTACTACTACTACTACTACTACTAATAGTAACGGATTGAGCCAATGTTAAATGGAACGTGACTGTGATGACGACGAGTAGGGCTGGGTTAAAATAATCAATTCACCAATTGAAACCGATCTTTGTTTGAGTGATCTGATATCGATTAATAAATCCAGAAACTGATCATTTAATATATGCCTTTGCACCATGGCAGTATAAGTATTTTAAACAAACTTTTTTGGGGGGTTAATTATTAATGTAAACATTAACCTGGTGCATTATTAAATTAAAAAAAAAAAAATTATATATATATATATATATATATATATATATATATATATATATATATATATATATATATATATATATATATATATATATATATATATATATATATATATATATGCGCTTGTGCAACTTCCAGCATTAGGTTCTCCGAGAATCTTTTACATTCAAGCAAAATTGGTATTGTAAATGAAATTTCCCTAACTTAATTGATATCAAATCGAAAATGCAATCGAGCTTGTGACACGGAATCGAAACGATTAGGGAAATTATTGACGATACCCAGCCCTAATGAAAAGCATAATTTTGTTTCTGACATGTAACACTGTGCCTACATCGCAGCAACATACAGTGGTGCTCATAAGTTTATGAACCCATGCTAAAGTTGACTAAAAAGAGGAATTAAAAAAAAGAAAGGAAATTGAT
This sequence comes from Sander lucioperca, assembly GCF_008315115.2. Lineage (NCBI taxonomy): Eukaryota > Metazoa > Chordata > Actinopteri > Perciformes > Percidae > Sander > Sander lucioperca. The sequence goes on along the minus strand of NC_050173.1, from coordinate 51,062,174 downwards.
CTTAATGCATTAATGAAAAACTGAGAAAAAATCCAACCTTTAAGGAAACCAATTTTCTTTGTGAATGAATAATGTATCGTAAATAAATAAATGTTCTTCCTTAACATACAGGGGGCATAAGTAACTACACCCCTATGTTAAATTCCCATAGAGGCAGGCAGATTTTTAGTTTTAAAGGCCAGTTATTTCATGGATCCAGGATACTATGCATCCTGATAAAGTTCCCTTGGCCTTTGGAATTAAAATAGCCCCACATCATCACATACCCTTCACCATACCTAGAGATTGGCATGGGGTACTTTCCATAAAATTATCTCTCTATCATCTCTTTATCAGGATGCATAGTATCCAGAATACTATGCATCCTGATAAAGTTCCCTTGGTCTATGGACTTAAAATAGCCCCACATTATCACATACCCTTCACCATACCTAGAGATTGGCATGGTTTTATTTCAGTTAGCCTAATAGCTGGTTTGATTTGCATTGAGAGATGATTTTATGGAAAGTACCCCATGCCAATCTCTAGGTATGGTGAAGGGTATGTGATGATGTGGGGCTATTTTAATTCCAAAGGCCAAGGGAACTTTATCAGGATGCATAGTATCCTGGATCCATGAAATAACTGGCCTTTAAAACTAAAAATCTGCCTGGCTCTATGGGAATTTAACATAGGGGTGTAGTTACTTATGCTAAGTATGTTAAGGAAGAACATTTATTTATTTACAATACATTATTCATTCACAAAGAAAATTGGTGTCCTTAAAGGGTGGATTTTAAGGCATTAAGATCAATTTCCAAAAGATGATTTTTTTTTATTCCTCTTTTTAGTCAACTTTAGCATGGGTTCATAAACTTATGAGCACCACTGTATCTGTGTTACCTTCACTGCGACTATGTTATCAGCAGCACGATGCCTTTCTTCAGACAGAAAAGATGTGGCTCTCATTACAGACAGTGGACACAGTCAATACAAGGGTTCATGTTTGGGTTACTTATACTGAAGGGTTAAAAAACTAAAAAACACTAGAGAACAGTAACGCATCTGTCAGTAAACATCCGCTCATTGATGGTCGTTGGCTGTTTATCACCAGAGCAGAAAAACAGTCGTGAAAATAGCCATAAATCTAAACTATGAATGATCAAAAGATGAAATTATATAAGCTAGTTAGAAAGCTCTCTTTGTCTGTGCATTGCACCACATTCGTGAAGTTCACAAAACTTGCAGCATGTTTGTTATTTGGCCTAAAGCTTTTTCACGTTAACAACGTGCGGGCATATACAAGGGATTAACACTATACCCATAATACTCTTATTTGGTCCTCTAGAGCTGTAACAACTCCAAATTTAGCTGTACAATTAATCTTCTCAGAAATAATTGTGATTAACAATAAAATTGTCTCTTTTTAGTCAACATTAAAAATATTCATTTATTTATTACTTTTTCTAACAAATACAGTTTTGAATGAATCCCAGGGTACATCTTTTGGTTGTGACTATTATGTGACCCAGATAATGTAATAACACAGCCTATGAAGTAAACTGCGCCTCTTTATTATCATAAAACATTGAGTTTTTTTTCTTAAATGAACATAAAGTTGACAATCGCTATCAACAGTCACACCCCTTAGGATCTTAGATAATGATAGCAATTAATTGCGGTTAAACAAAGAAACAGCGATAATGTAAAAATGGCGATTAGACAATTATGTAATAATTGGTACAGGCCTAGTCCTCCCCATGAACAGTAAATATAAGATGGGCAGATAGGTGAAGTTGGGGGAATACTAAAATATAGAATCACCTTTCAATGTAATACAGTCAACACCAGAATGTGGCCTCTCTGACAGAGTCCCAACAAAATCACAAGATTCACAGAGGTGATTATTTTTCATAGGGTTATTTTACTAAACTGCTTGAGATATGCGTTCATGATATTGTGCCTATCCCCATACACACAAATACATTAAAAAAAAAACATAACCTAGACTACCAGGCTAACATGACTTCAATCCATTGTTGCTTCATCATTTTAAAACAGTAATACCAATAATATTCTAAAAAGAGATATATATAAATAAATAACTTGAAACTAGTAACATGAAACTAGGCCTGTAACAATCATTACATAATTGTCTAATTATCTGTATTTTTACATAAGTCGTTTTTTTGTTTAACCGCAATTAATTGCTAACATTATCTAAAGGTCCTAAGAACTAAGTCTGTTGATGGTAATTGTTGATTTTGTTGAGTTACGCCAAATTGTAATAATATAACTAATTCTTGGTCACACTGTTAAGCTAAAGCGATGTTAGTTGTTGGCACTTGACCCTACATACGTTCATTGCAACCAAAAATGACACCGACATGTAGCAACAGAGTTGGGAATATTATGCTATTATAATGAATCAGTATTTTCACAAGTGGCTACAGTCGGTATTTCCTGGATCTGCTTACTCAAAAAACAGAGGCACTTCCTTAATTTAGTTAAATGCCCTGGACCATATAAAAAGCCAGCCCCTTCACTGATGCTTTCATTTTCCTCTGCAAGTTACAATACTTAGGCTTGAAAACATTTTTTTTTTAATGTATCTGAGTTGCAGTCTTTGTAAATTGAAATAATGCGGGCAATTTTACCGATCCAAACTAATCACATTAATCATAATTTTTAACCCGAGGGAGCAGATCTGGAGACAATTCATAGCTATCTCGCAGGTAATGGATTTAAACTACATAGTCTGTAATACATTAGAATAAGGCATTCCTTTTGGTGTCATTTGTGTGTGTGTGTGTATATATATATATATTATTTATTAAATAGATATTTCTTTATGTGGGTTGAGTTGTTTATTGAATGATCTGGCCAGAATAAGGGTAAGAGAGGAATTTGTTGAGTACTGCTCAATTTTGAGCCCCCCCCCCCATCACACACAGCTACCAGGGCAATGTCGGTTGAGATGATGGACTTACTGTCATCTCCTACTGGTCCTGCAGAACACTGGGCTGGTGGGTCCCGTGCCAAGTCGTTCAACTCCTGAGACGAACATATGACAAGTCAGTTGATCAGGTCCTGCACAGTATTTCAAGTGTTTCCACAAACATTAACCTACGTAACAGAACTGGGAATGGCAACACACAAAAAAACGAAATTCCTGGGAAAAAAAAGATATAATAATCTGAAACTAATATTTTTTTTGTTTTGTTTTAAAATAGCACTTAACATGCTCTGTATGAGGCCTCTGTATAGTTGACTAAATCCCTGTTTGTAAACAGATCCGAAGGTCAGTGCCACTGCAGTTGCTACAAAGTCTGAATGCAACAGTGACAATTAAAAAAGGCCATTCCTACTGACAGAACAACACTACAGTAGCACCGTGAGCTTTGATTACTGGAGCGATAGCTATTACATAATAGCATTTCTCCAGGTACAGCAGGTAGAACACGTGACAGCCAAACTGAGATCACGACGATATGACAAAAGAGGTTTTACTATAACCAAGAGTGGAAGCTCGTTGTGTGCAGCCGACTGTAACGTTATGGTGCAAACAACGACAACGACACCACAGGATGTCAAGTGAGAGAAACATTACGCTGGCTGGTCAGCCACATGATGACACTGGCTAAGGTTACTGGAAGAATTAACAAGACAAAATACAACATTCAGCTAACTCGATCAAACAAACGGTATGATGACGATCTGCTGCTCGCCTGCTGTCAGCAACATCATGGCATCAAAGGCGAACAACGCGTGGGGCCTGTTTTAACCACAGCGACACACTGCTAACATTATCACTAGCGTTTCGCTGTGTATTGCTCCTTTGTCGAATACAAACCATTATAATGTCAAATACAACCGATAACTCTACTATTTTTTCACCACTGACGTTACTGAAAATACCTAACTTACAGGTTGTGCATTACGAAGACAGTATAACGTTAAAAAAACAGGGATTAGATAACGTAAACGATAGCTTAACGTTAGGTTACATCCATTCTTATGTTGTAGGCTGTTAAAATTCCACTTATATCCAAACATGAAAACATCGACAAAGTTAACTGACAGTAACATAAAAGAGTTAAAAATGGCAAATAGGTTAATAGAATAAGCGCGAGAGTGCCCTTAAATTAAGCTAACGTTAATGTTAGCCGGATAACTTATCTGTCAAATCAAGGAGCGAGTTAAACAAGCTTAAGTAACTGTAATAAATGCAGTTAGCTAGCTACCTTTACTATCACATAGGGAAACTACTACGGAGATAAATTATAGCCGAAACAACTAACGAGAAGAAACTACCGTTAATTTACTGTGAAGATGTAACGTTAGCGTCATGTAGTAAGCTAACGTTAGCTTGTTCAGAAGAAGCATTTAGCTTATCCGAGTTAGCAACCACCGGGACAGATAATGCTAGCTAGAAACAGCTAGCACACCGCTAATATCGCTGACGTTACCTGGTAACCGGCATAGCTAACGTTAGCTAAAACATTTCGTTATATCCCGTACTAAAGACATCGATGGTGAACCGGTGTAACATGACGAAGAGCAGCTTAACAACCATTAGCTAAGGTTAATAACGGTTCATCTGTAGCAGCACTGGTGAACCAGACATAGCTACAGGCGGCGTCACCCGCTACTCAGATACCGTTAGCTTGCCGTTGAAACCAAGCCTGAATTATTTAGTCAGTATTTTTGTATTATTCTCAGTTTATTAAACCCGACAGACAAGCATCAGATGGTCAGCCTTGGATTTAAATCCCTAACGAAACTGCGAAATCCTGGGCCTCGTCGTTCACTTCCTTACCTTGTGAATTCTTTTCAGAGCCATTGTTGTGCTAGCGCTTCTGTCAGGGAAAACGTGCGATTAAAATGGCGATTGGTATCACTGTCCGTTGGTAATACTACGACTTAGTTTTCATAGAACACCGTTGCTGTACACTCAATTTACCGATCGTTACAATAAGGAACCACCGATAGAATTTCGAGACGAAACTGAAAGATAGAAGGGGTAGAACCGCGGTCCTTCCTCCTACTGCAGCGGCTACCAAATCACTGCGGCCTGGGATCTGCCAGCTGCAACAACGACAAGACTTCCGAACTCGACTCTTCACAATAAAAGCCCCATCGCCAGTTATCCAAACCATTGACTGTAAATATTAATTTTTAATCAATAATTAATTCAATTTTAATATTAACAGTCTATGATCCAAACTGACTTACCTGGTAACTTTAGTAACTAAATTGACTAAATTATATTTGAAATTGTCTGACTTGGCTGTACTCTATTCTCATACTATAAATTAAACTGCACCTGTTAGGTAAAAAAATGCAGGGCCACAAAATCAGAATCACAATCAGAAAATGTTTTATTGCCACAATAAGTACACTTATGTGGAATTTGCCTTGGTGAAAGGTGCATAAATGCACAAACAAACAAACATATTACATAATAATATGAAATAAACAATAAATACAGAAAACAAATATATAGATACAAAGTACTGACTGACTGTTAGGCTCCACTGAGAGGAACACATAATGGGCTGCAAGTAACCATTATTTTCATGATTGATTAATCTGTCAATTTCTGTCTCCATTAATTGTTTGGTTTATGAAAAAAAATAAAATGTCAGAAATAGTGAAAAATGCCCATCACAAGCAGCAAATCCTCTCATCCGAGTAGTTGGAACTTGGACCAGAGAATGTTTGGCACTTAACTAATTGATATAATTTATTACTATGACTATAAATATAATTTAATCAATTATCAAAATGATTAATTTTGTCTACAAAGTCAACTAATTGTTTCACCTCTATATATTATAACATGTTTATTCCTTTTTCAGAGACCAATTTGTTATGTTTAATTAATTTAGGGTTTAGCGGAAATACAAAAATACTTTACTGCACCTTAAAGGAGACTCATTATATACCGTTTTCAGATGTATAGTTGTATTTTATGTTTCTACTAGAACATGTTTACATGCTTTAATGTTCAAAACCCACTTATTTCTCTTATACTGCCCATGGCTGCTGCACCTGTTGGAGCGCCTATCTTTACATCTTAAAAATTGAACATCACTGTTTTATTCTGAAGGCCAGCGGCCCAAGCCGGAAGTCTTATTGTTGGAACGCATTTCGCTCTCACTGCGCTACCGAAAGCCATCCGCCGACATGAGCACGTAGCTATAGGACTCACAGTGGCAGTGAGTGCACGCTGGATACGAGTTACTGCAACTGGAATCATTGTGGCTCCGGGCTTGCGACGGCAAGGTTCAGTTATGTTCACATGGTCCAGAGGAGCCAAAATGTCTGCCCAGCACGTATTTTGCATTAGGTGAACTCCAGGGAACCTGTGCTAAGACGGTTTACTACTACAGTTACACTATTAGGCCTATTTGCAGACAGTGAAGTAGGGCTGCACAATTAATCGCAATTGTATCAAAATCGCAATATGAACTAGTGCAATATCCAAATCGCAGGGGGGCGCAATATTTGTTAATGGCAAAATATGTTTCAAAGCATTCTGAGTGAAGTATTGTGGTGCTGCAGAGATGTCCCAGCCTACAAATAATACCCTACAGACTAAAGAAAAAAATCTTTGTTTGGTACAGATCCTCGCAAAACTCACACTATAATCATTTTATTTTCTTTCAATGTTAATCATTTTCAATGAAAATGAGAATAATGATACAAAAACGATCATTCCCTCCAATATCGTGAATCATATCGCAATCGCAATATCAGTCAAAAATAATCGCAATTAGATATTTTCCTCATATCATGCAGCCCTACAGTGAAGTGAATATGGTTACACTTTCCAATACGTTGGTTACATTCATCAATGTAATTACATTTTTAGGGTGCCATACAGATGAACTACTCTCGGGGTCTTCTCAACGATACAATTACAAAGACTCGTGATTGCGAGATCATGGGTAGCCTACTGTCAGGGCCTATTTTATTTTGAGGAAGTATAATGAGATAAGCTAGACCTATACTGTAACTACGGATTGTAGCCTATATATAATTTATAGAGCAACTGTAAGTTTTGAATATGTTTAAATATATGTCACTGGGTGTTATGTTCGTGGTTTTGCATTTGCATTTTGTCGAGCCATTGGCCAGCAGACTATTTCAGGTAAAGGTGTACGTTAAGGTGGGCGGATCATGGTGACAAAAAACTGATATTTTAACCTCCAACCTCAACCTAATAATCTCCCTGAGGGTGAAGCCACAATAATTACAATTTTGAATGTTAAAGGTCCACTATGTAATATATTTACTGTAATAAATCCAAAAATGAACCCAATGCGTCATCAGATATTAAGGAAACATGAAATACTATCTTTTCTGACAACAATGCTAATGCCAGTATTTTCTCCTTTTAAAATTTCCGTTCCGTGACGGAATTTCTGTTTGTCTTTTGGCCTGTGTATTGTTATCAACTGCCCAGTTTGACAGCCAGGCCGGGTTGCCAGATATACCTGTAGAAACGTAAACCCAGCGCGCTACAGCTGTAACGTTAGTACAGCCACGAAAGCTGCAAACAAACGAACAGGATCAACGGAGATAGATTCTACCCGACATAAAAAAAAAAAACCGGCATATTTCTAACAGTTGCGTGACCAGAGACGTTACAAAGCCCGGGTAAATATTGGAGATGTATTTGAAAGATGGAGGCAAAAGAAAAGCCAACTTGGCTAATTTCCTCCTTAACAGGTAAGCCCTAGCTTCAGGCTAATTTATCACGGCTAGGAACGGGCATTTTATGTCATTTCAACATTTGTTTACTCACATTGAATTAAATAGCTAGAGTACCCGAGTTGGTTACTCGCAAAAACAAATTGAGACACGGCCAGTAAAGTGACCCCGACTGGTCCTGGCTAACGCCACCATGCTAACCCTGCTAACTGCTAACGTTATCGGAGGACCAGGCAAGCAGCCACGGCTGTTTACAACGTGTAGCCTGTTCAGCAGCCATAGCCGACAACGGTGAGTTATTTGAAGCCAAGAGAGGGGGGCTGTAAATTGGGAAGAGAGGACCGTGAGTTTGCAGTGTGTTTAGCGATTGTTGCCGTAATTCTAAGCCAATAAAGTGTGTTCAGTCGGGTGGAGAGGACAGCAAGGTAGTGTTATTTTTAGCGGTTCCTACCGTAGTTCTAAGCCGAGGAAGTGTGTCTGTCCGTCGGGTGGAGAGGAAGGCAACGTTGTTGTGTTTTTAGCGGTTCTTACCGTAATTCTAAGCTGAAAAGGTGTGTCTGTCAGTTGGGTACAGAGCTCCGAGTAAGCACGAGCTTCTGCTATGTCAATATAGCCAGCATCTAACATTGTTGTGGATGCTGTGTTCTCAACCTGGCAACCAACGTGAGTCTGGGGAGGAGGGAGCGGGGGAGACGACTCTCTCCAGTATTTTGAATTTGTACTGCAGTAACCATTTTAAACACAAGCTGTCAATATTACATATTGCACCTTTTAATCAGTCAGAAAAACATAGGCCATGTCTTGTCACTTTTTTTCAGTTCAGACTAAAAAGTAATTTTGCTTAAAATACACACATCTATAAAGATAGATAGATAGATAGATAGATAGATGGATTCATTAATCCCAAACTGGGAAATTTCTGGAAATGTACATTATTTTGCCCTCAAATTAAAATCCAGAGGGTAAAAGTGAAATCAAAATGCCTTAGGTTCATATACAGAAATACATATATGAGATATCTGCCCCTTTTAAAGAGTATATGTGAGAATCATACATATAGTTTACATTCCATAGCCCTGTTTTTCCCTAATGTGGTCCCAAATTGTCTAGGTTAGAGATTTGAATAGGGAAAACTAACTTCAAACATAATTACAATGTTATTCATTCAAAGTTTATAAATGGTTTTAACAGCTCTTGAGTTCTGAGTTGTTATCTAATCTTATGTAACAACAACTTTTGTTAAATATCTGCGGTAAAAACTGGCCAATAGTAATCGTGGTTTGTAGCATCGTGTGCTTTTAACGATGATAAACTGAAACCTAAATTACATTAAATGACAACAAGAACTGCATTTGGTACAGTACATGTACTAACTGGCCACTGTACAAACACCCGTCTTCCCATATGTCTAGAATTTTTATTTACATTCTTTTATCTTTCAAATTGATGGCCTAGTTCTTTGTTTTTGAAGTAGAATAATTGGAGAGTATACAGATCTGTGTGGGGGTGGGGTAGTGGCGCACAATCGTGTCTGCCAAAGTGTGACAGTAGAGATGCAACAGCTGGATCCGAAATGGGGACCTTGCAGTTAACGTTTTTTTATACTTCCTGTGAGGAAATCATCAAATCCGACAGGGCTCAAAGTGCAGCTGAGCTGAGATGCAGTCGATGCTCACAAACTGACATAATGGCTGGATATACTCCTAAAAGAACAAAGGCAGAGGATCACATTTACAACTATGCAGATGTCAAAAATATAATTTGCTCTTTAGAATAAGGTCCGTTGATCCAAGTGTGCCAGTGTAAAGCTGAGCCTGAAAACCTACTGGCCACTGTACAGTGAATATCTGTACTGTAAATAAACGCCTAGAGGGGGAGATCATGATAAAAGGCTTCTCTAACGGTAAACTTTTTGGATTCACTATTTAAATACAATGTCTCCCCATGGTCTTAATGAAGAATTTAATATAAAACCATTCTTATAAAAAAAATATGGTAAGAAGTTGTCTGTTTCTGCACTCACTATATTGCAGCAGGTTTTATGAAGGTGTGGGGTAATGCTCTTTTAATTGATTCGGGTAGGCTTGTATATATGTAAATGTTCCTTCCACTGATTGATCTTTTTTCTTTTCATTTTCTCTTTTTTTGTGGACAGAAATGTTATGTACTCCTTTGGGGATATTGCATTTTAACAGCCCTCTTTTGAAATGTATAAGTCTGTTAAAAACCTGTCTGAAAAGGTTCTCTTAATTGAGTCATGAGTGGGGCTATTAGGCTTTTTAGACCTAATCAAACTAATTGAAGGCACATGTTGGGTCAGCTGATTGTAAGGCCTACATATATCCCTTTGTCAAATGTGTCCACCATTTGCCTGAAGAAGACCCAGCAGGGTCGAAACGTTGCCTTTGTATTAAATATGGGAGCTTAAAGCAGTGTTGCGGACATTACATTTTTTTCACTTTAGTATTTCTCATTTGTCCTGCACCTGCCAGAAGGTGGGATGTGCACACAATTACTTTTTATAAATACTGTGTACAGACACCCTCAGAGCTAACACCACAGCCATTTCATTGGGGCGTCCTTCTGTCCAGACTTCACAACACTTCTCCAACCGACAGTTGTGTTTTTTTAGCACAACAGCCTCACAGTGTGCTTGGTGGACATTGTTAACATTGGATCATTTTGGAAACAAAATGTAAATAACATGATGTGCCCATTCTATCACACATATGTGCCACACACCCAGAAAACATTTTCATCAGCTCCTACATCCCATTTTAAGCCTTTGTTGTATTCAACTATTATCTTCAGAATCAGCTTTAACGGCCAAGTAAGTGTGAACACATGCAGGCTTTTTTGTTGCTCTCAAAGTACATACGCAACAATAATTCCATAGAAATAGACATACGCCTAAAACAAGGACAACAAAGCCGAATAAGGTAGACATTTTAATACTATGTAGGCCTACAGATATACATTTGTATATAGTTTATACATACACACACACATACATACATACATACATACACACACACACACACACACACACACACACACACACACACACACACACACATACATACATACATACATACACACACACACACATACATACATACATACATACATGTATACATACATACACATATACATACATACACACACACACACACACACACACACATATTTACACACACACACACACATACATATGTACATTAGGGCTGTGCAATTAATAAAATTTTGACCACAATTTTGATTTTGAATCAAGAAACATATTACATATTGCGAGTAAACTTTTGTTTTGTCTTGTGTTCTGAAGGGAAATTCAGAATGTTCTAACAGGAAAAGTATTAAGGGAGATTTCACAGTTCAAGGTGTTTTCACTGTCGATCTGTTTCACTGTTTTTTAACTTTAATAAATTCAACATCTTTCTTTCCAAAAGTCAATGAGTAATCGTGTTAAATAATCATGATTTCAATATTGACCAACATAATTGTGATTTATTTCCATAATGGAGCAGCCATAATCTACGTAAACAAACAGCTCTGTGAGGATCATAAACAGTAATAGGGGCAATGCAAAAGTGCAAATGATGCTATTAAATCTCTAATTTACTCAAATGTGGGTGCTTGGTGTTACAGGGTTATTACAAAGGGAGTGATCCTGACACTATGGACTGGTGTTAAGTGTTCATCATAGTGACAGCCTATGGGAAGAAACTGTTCTTGTGTCTGGTTGTTTTGGCGAACAGTGTTCTGTAGCGCCTACCAGAATATCAGAACATCTATTATTAGAATAGACAACACTATCCTACGTGATCTTCTGTCAAATAGCCTACTGTACAGTTACACACGCACACGTGCGTGCACGCACGCACCCACGCACAACCACTCTCCACAAAGTAGTTGTTTAAGGGGGGAAGCCCTGTAATCAATGCCTCCACCGGATGGCAGCACGAGTCTGAGTGTGCGTTTGAGTGTGTGTGCGTTTCCGCGTGTGCGTGAATCTTGCGTGGGAGTTCCTTCTTTCGCCATTCCAGGGTGTTGCCATGCAGCTGCACAGCACCGCTGGCCATAGAGGCGAGGCGTCCTGGAGAGGTTAGAGAGAGCCTGCGCGTCTCTTCTCTCTCCAAGGCGTCTCCTCGGCCTCTAACCTCCAGAGTAGTCTACCTCCACCTCCCCTAGCCTACACCAGCACCCCTACACCTCCCCTCCCCCCTCAAATAACAAATTCGGGATCCAAGCATGCCACAACAGCAGCTTGATATCAGTCTATCCTCCCTCAAAGTCACCGCAGGCGCAGCAGCAGGCTTCCCCCGTCCGAGAGAGTCCGGAGGCTCCACCGAGTGATGCCACTACTGCACCCAGCAGCAACCGCGCATATTCCCGACGCCTGCCGGAGGACCCGACACCACCGCCTCGACCCTTGACAGAAGAGAGCGAGCCCCAACCCACCCCCTCCCAAATTCCACATTCTACCCCCCCCCTCCTCCCCCCTCGGCTCCGTTCCCGTCCCGACTCCAGGATGTCCGACTGCAACGCTGCAAGTCCCGCCGACCGGGTGATCAAATGTAGGCAAGCCAGATCCTGCACGTGAGAGCTTAAGCTGTGCCAATAATTCTAACTCATCTTTCTTTCTTTTTTTAAAGTTTGCATCGTTGTCGTTGGACCACTGTCTCTTCTTTGCACGTTTTTTTGAGTCCATCCTTTTTTTAAATTATTGTCATTATTATTATTATTATTATTATTATTATTATTATTTCATCATAATAAAAGAAGCCTATTTGGCTGGCGAGTCACCATGCATGTGCCTCTGAACCTTTTAGAGAATATGGAGGGTGATTGAGGGGAAGGTGGTGGTGGGGTAACCAGTACGAAACGCCATAATCAGGGTCTTCCCTCGTTATTCTATCAGAATTCACCCCCTCACCGAGGCATTACCCCATTTTCTAACGGGGAGGGGGGGTCTCTTCCTATATCCAGAGCTATTGTGCGACACCCTGTGCTGCATGAGCTCCATTTACGCGCTCTACTCCTAGCGGTGGTTTCGTGTTACTGAAAAATACCCTACAGAGGCACAACCGAGAGAGCGATAGAGAGAGGAAAAAGCAGGGAGGGAGAAGAGAGGGAGATGAGCATCTTGCTCCAAAACATCAAGCAGTGTGACGATGACAGCGAAAGGCAGACATAAAGGTAAATACATGTTACGCATAAGCTGCGATCTTTGGTGTTGTGGTTCTGCTGTGGATGTGGATGGTGTCACGGGATGATGTTGCATGTAAGCAACGATGTAAGGAGTGAGAGAGGAGAGAGAGAGAGAGAGAGAGAGAGAGGGAGGGTAAGATGCTATGGGAGACTTGTCACTCGGAGACTCAAGGATTTTTAAGCTTTCTGTGGCTTTGTGTTTTATTTACTGTAACCTATCTCTAGCTGCACGTCGTAGCGGCGCCCCGGTGGTGGATGTGCCGACCACATATAGGGTGGCCTGCCTTAGCGATAGAGTTGTATTTTTTTGCCAAATCTGAGCCAAAGTCAGTTAATCGAATGGTTTAAATGGCAGGTAGGCTGACAACTTTGCCAGGCCGAGTGCGCACCTCCAGAACTGTGAGTTTGGTTTAATTACATCGGCCTATTAAAGGAAATCAGCCTGATGTTCGCCAATGTGACGTTTAAAAAACCACGAGTGCACGTGATGGATTTACGAGTTGTCTGAAGTCGACCTGTTCTCATTAAAGGCCTGGATGTCAACGGGTGATTGTGCTTCTCCCGTGCGTATCGCTCTTCCGCGTCTCCGTAAAGGTCTCCCTGGCTTCCCCCTCGTGTTTCTCCGAGGGTCAAATGAGAGACCAGATTGAGTTTAGGGATGCTGCGCTGCGTATCCGAGCCTATTGCCCGACGATGATGATGCATACCGCCCTAATGGTGTTATTGCATCACTGGATTACAGAATATTTAATGTGTTTATGAGAGTGTCCGTTTCTAATTTTACGCGTGGGTGGCTATAGGAGGCGAGGAAGGGCTCCCGCTCGGGTTAGGATCCGCGGAGCATGCACAGATTGTCGTGCTTATCGGGTCACACAACAAGGCTGGCATGGAAGCGGCGCTTCCACGCACGCAGGCTGTCACATGCGACGATGCCTGGCTGGCTGGCTGGCTGGCTAGCTGGCTGGCTCTCCCACTGGCTCCCCTTAATAAACTCAAGGTCTCTCTGCCGGAAGAAGCGGAGCTGACAGTTGGATGCGTCGCTTGGGCATGCCCCGGTATTCCGTGCGTGCGTCGTGCTTGGAAGGGGGTGGGCTGGGCTGGGGGCGTGGAGGCTCTTGCAGTTTTCGCACGTAGGACTTCAGGACTGCATGTGCATATTTCTACAGTGTGTGTGTGTATGTTTGCGCGCGCGTGTGATTACATGGATGCAGTTGTGCAGGGGCGGTGCAACGAAATCTGGATCCCCTGAGAAAACTGACTGACGGCAAATTAACACTGACTCCCCCAATCCATCCATTAATTATCTGCCCTCACCCCCAAATCAGTAGCTCCCCTTCACATGTGTATGTGTATTTTTTTTGTAAGCCTACATCTTCATTTCTGTTTGCATGTGTGTTGTAATGCAGCTGGGCCACCGGAGCTCAGCTGCCTCACCACTGGAACAAACTAAATGGCCTATATCCTCATGCATCATCCATCATCCATCATCCATCAAACACACACACCCACACACACACCCACACACACACACACACACACACACACACACACACACACACACACACACATAGACATAAATGCACATTCTGTAACAAACATGCAGCAAAACAACACAGCAATTCATCAGTCAGGTAAGAATGATTTAGTGTGTGTGGAGCCTGAGAGAGATGGGGGCATCAGTCAAAGAGACGTCACTGCTGGTGGATGGACTGTGCCCGGTAGTTCCCCATGTTATGGATTTTAGTGATATTCAGGGGAGAGAAGTGCACAGCGATGGAGCCAAAGGACAAAGCATAGCGAGAGGAATGGACAGAGAGGCAGAGAGTGTGGGGGCGAGGTGAGGGAGAGAGGGAAGGAGAGAATGTGACAAGGCCACGGAGGAGGTGAAGTAGCTAGAGAGAGAGAGCGAGAGAGAGAGAGAGAGACAGAGGGATGGAGAAGAGACAAGGGAAGTAGTGTTTCACACTGCTGAGTGGCAGGACAGCATCCTCTGACTTAACCAATTGACTTCTCACACCCTTTTTGATTCACTTACCATGCAAACCCGTCTGTGCGTGTGTGAAAACAAGCCGGCTTCAGAGCCAAAATGTGATTATGTGACTCTTGCATAAAAGTTTAGTTTAATAACTTAAAAGTAGTTGCTGCCAAATATTGCCTTTATTGGGCAGGCTGGAGTAGAATAGGATATTTTACTTGATGTTGTAGAAACACAATGTAACTGTTACTCCTCATGCCAGATCCATAACTGTATCTACAATAGAGCCACAACAATCCTAATTTCTCATTAGTGAGTGACACAGAGAAGAGACATCATGCTATCAGGTATATTGTACCAGCATTCACTGGTGACAAAGGGCAAACCTTGAGTCAACAGCAAGGAATCTTGGGTGTGCAAAATGAGGACTTAGTGTTATCTGCTAATAGATTACATACAATGCAAACATGGAGGCTGGTACAGTGGCTCGGCAGTGCTAATCTCCCTGTCGATTTCCTGGAATCCTGATGTGAGGGTCAAAGCAGGGCGCAGATAGATTCGCTGAAGCTCATACCTAGTGCTGAAAAGCTTGATTGACAAAAAAATGAATCAGTGACATCAATTAAATTTGTATCACTCTGCCTGTGGGTACTAGCCTGGTTCCGCCCTACGTACTTCCGCTCAATTTTCATTTTCCTTCAGTACTACGTCTGGGTTTGCGGTATATTCTTGGGTTTTCTCCGATCAAATTTTAACAGGTCCAATCAGCGAACAGAGGGATTGGCTGAGAACGATGACGTTGAGGTTCGGTAACCTTCGGCGAGTTCCGTAATGGCGGCGGAGAAAGATGCGGTCCGTTGTGGCAACGCTGCCGAATATCCAGAAGTGAAAGGCATACTATGTAACTTTTCCCTCTTCGGTCCCCCTACAGGTTGTCTCGTTGGAACTACAGCCGTGAGAGCTGTAGTTCCAATGAGACAACCTGTAGGGGGACCGAAGAGGGAAAAGTTACATAGTATGCCTTTAAAGCCCGAGCAAGAACAATCTTTGCTGAGTTTTGTTGGTGGCCATGATGTTGTGGCCCTCCTCCCCACGGGGTTCGGGAAAAGTTTGATTTTCCAGCTCGCTCCGTCAGTGGTGAAGGAGTTGGCTAAGGCTAACGCTAGCGATGCTAAGCCGATAGTTGTTGTCGTCTCCCCTCTTGTTAGCCTGGTCCTACCATACAGTACGTAGGAGGGCAGAGCCAGGCTACCAGAGTGGCTCTGGGCAGATCCAATAGTTTTAAACTTCAACAGAGTACCCGTCTTCACGGAAGCTAACACTTGTCAATGGAGAGTGGCCAGACTCTCTGTACAAATGAAATGTACCAGAGTCTGGTAGGACCAAGCTATGTGGGTACCCCTTTAGCAGCGAAAATATGGGAAATGGAAAACATGGAGGAGTTTGTGAGTAAGGTTGTTCTGTGTATTAATCAGACAGTGTAAAACCTGGAAAAAATGGTGGTGGTGTATACTCTCTCTCTTGCGTTGTGTGGTGTTACAGACGAAGCCGTCGCTCTTCGTTGGCTATCACAGCCGACGTTCGTCGCTATAAAGAGCTCCAGTTAGCACGACACAGGCTACTGCAGACTGGTTAACAGCATTTCACATGACATTAACAAAATACCAGTATATAATCACAAAAGTAGACAACCGTACCTGATAAATAGCAGAATAGTGTTTCACAATCACATTCGTTGCTAGAAAGAGCTCCAGTTAGCTAAATGAAAACAGAAATTATTCAGTTTACTGTTGTCACGGTTGTATCATAAAAGTTAGGTTATCAAGCTAGGCCCCAACCAGACTAGCAAGCTAGTACAACGTGGTGAACTTTTCCCATTTAAGCTAAAACAAAAGAACCAAAACAAAAATGGTCTCTAATCTACCCTAAAGTCTGCAGAATAGCACCAATACATGGCGCTTGTGTTACAGAAAAAGGCTGTCTCATATGGAAACTACTAGCCAAATACGTTACCTAAAGTTACCTTTTAATGGCAAGTGGAATTATTAACTCCGCTACACTAGCAACATGATACTTCTGGACTTATGCTTGATTCTTTAACATAAAAACACAAACATAATTACAGATACTGTGTAATGCATCACTTCCACTGCCCAGCTTCTGCCTTATATACCTTTTTCATGGAAGCACAGGTATAATTAACAACATTAATGATGGCTGCATTCCATTTATCAGTTAGTTCAGGGTTTGGTGTTGTGCGTGCTGGCTCACTGTCACGGCTTACTGGCACACTTACAGAGCTCCGAGCTTATGAGATGTGGGAAAGGTTTAATAACAAGGTTGTCTAGGAACCAAGCCATGACAGGCTTGATCAAATAAAAGCACCAATGATTTCGTGTACAGCTTTATCATTACGGGGAAAACTACTGGCCTGATTTTCATGACACTTGGTGGAATGGTCGAACATGGGCCAACAAAGAACCCATTACATTTTAGAGCGCAGATCTGAATCACGGGGCGCATACACAAATTATTTTTCACATTTTTTTTTCAACAATGCGAGATAGGGCATTTGGCCTTTGTGGAGGTCTGCCTTCTACAAGTGCCCTTCTAGTTGTAAATTGAATACCTGAGACAAACAATTTTGTGACATAACTTTGGGTAGCTAATGATCAGGGCCACACGGAATCTGCGGCTGCGTAAATTTCCGCAGATTGTAAGCAAATTAAAAACAAGTGGGTCGTTATACTTACTTGCCCAACTTGGCCTTTTTCCGCCCCTTGGTACATCATTAATGTTATTAGTTACCTGTACTTTTCCAGCATACTTTACAGTGTGAGAAATACCCATACAATCTCAAAAATGGCAATAGAGTTGAATCAAAACATTTCTGAAAATGAACATTTTAGTAATCCAAAGGTGGTATTGTGTTCATTACATCTTTTTCTGTTAAAGACGAGGTATACCTAATCAACAGAAAGTGGACTATCTTTGCTGATTTGTCTTCATCCCTTAAACAGTTTCGGAGTTTAAAACTAACAAACCATCCAGCCTCAGACTTGTCAGTTGGAGGATATTATCTGTCATATGATTACTAAGCATACTGTGTGTGTGTGTGTGTGTGTGTGTGTGTGTTTGTGTGTGTGTGCTAGCATAATGCAGGACAGAGCTACAAGAGATAGTAGCATGCCAATGCACTAAACACTAATACAGTTTACAAAGAGTTTGATCATTTCAAAGGTGTCCTCACATGCGATCATATCCTCAAATAGCAATCCAGCATTATTAGAATCTCGTGTTGAAACCAAAGGCCTAGCTCCCTTGGCTCGCACTGAGAAAGTAGTCCCCATGAAGAGATGACGATTTAAAGTGCAATGGTGATATTTATCGTTTTGTAAATTCTGACCTCTTAAACATATCAATGAATGTGTGAATAGTATTCACCAAAGCTGAGTGGAACCATATCAAATATGCACACACATGCTTACACACACACACACACACACACACACACACACACACACACACACACACACACACACACACACACACACACACACACACACATACACCACCTCTGGCAAGGCTTGGGGCATACTGGGCATATTTCCTTTTTAGTGTAACATGCTGTCCCATTCCCTTCTAGTTCCCTGAGTCCTGTGTTAGCGTTGTGTTTGTGTGTGTGTGTGTGTGTGTGTGTGTGTGTGGGGGGGGGGGGGGGTGTGGGTGTGTTAGAGTTTGGTGTTACCGTTGTGAGCCAGGGGTCCTACCTTGACAGGTCTCTGTGTGCCCTGTGGGGAAGGCGGTAGGGCAAGGGCTATTTATAGAAAAGGTACTCCAGAGAGAGAGAGAAAGAGAGAGAGAAAGAGAGAGAAAGGGATTGTCTAATGAGGACAGGCTGTGAGGGGATGGGCCGTTGTTTGTGTGTGTGTGTGTGTGTGTGTGTGTGTGCGTGTGTGTTTTTGTGTACACAGATGGTCCTTCATGTGTGTAGTGTGCATTAATTGAACGACTTCAAACATCTTTAGTTGTCCCCCCACCACCACCTTCAAAGACCCATGGATCTACAGTATGTTAGCTGATTTGGGTCAAAGATGGTAGATAAACACACACACACACACACACACACACACACACACACACACACACACACACACACAGTGTGCATGTGAACATATATCTCTCCTCTCTCATACACCACAAATTTTTGCTTTACCTCTCTCTCTCCCTCTTTCGCTCTCTCTTTTCTCATACGCTGCACTCATTCTTTTCATCCCTCCCTTAGTTTCTCCCTCCTTCATTTATTCATGCAGAGACAGGCAGCGGAATGAAGTGATCTGGGGCGATGTGTGTGTGATCACTTTAGATGAGGTCCTGTAGAGGGCAACACGTCTAACATACAGAGACACACACATTACAGGCATGCCATTAGTTCTGGTCGATGCTGCTGGATGAACACCAGACAGATACAGTCTGCTCAGGCACAGTATTTATAATGCACTGTAATGAATTGATTCATAGCTTGCGTGTAGCACATATAGGCTGTTTATACTGTATGTGCTTCGGTAATTACTTTGTATGTACCATTTGTATGTGCGCTATTGTAGCGTAAGCCATGGCATATTTATTACTCAGCACCAGAGAGGATTTCCTTTTTCTTTTCAATGATCTAACAACCTGTTACAAAAGGAGTGCACGTTTGTGTCTTTTAATACCTGTTTAGTCATACTTTGCAACATTTGGAGGACAGACACAAATGAGGCCAGATGGATCACGGGTGACTTCTACAGTCATTTCTGCAATCTGTCTGTTCTCGCTTGCTGTCACTTCCTACATCATGCACCAAGCCCTCGCATTGTGAATGGTGTCCCTGTGTTATTAAAACTGATGAAATATCCCCATAATTAACTTTAGCCATTAGGGAGGGTGCACACAATAACAAGATGATTCTGATCCGATTCTGCTCCAGTTAGGCTATTAGGCCAGCCCAAACAAATTTAGGAGATTTGGTTGAAAGCTATGTCATAGATTTTCTCTCAGGCTGCGCTGTGATGTGGAGATTTTTGGCTGAGCTGGCACCTTTCGGCGCCTAATAAATTCCACACCGGGGAGTTCAGCTTTTTGAGAGTGGGCCAGAAGACAAAAACAGTACATTAGGAAGAAGCTAAAAATGCTTTCACCCCTTTTCTTATCTCACACCCCTTGGTCCAGCTCACCGCAAACGCACGCCATGCACCGTATGATTGGTTGCTTTAGTGAAAAGGAAGGATAGTTCTGTTTTCACACTACGTGCCTGCACTTCAGAACATGGAGTTCACTGTGTTCAGTCTGTACTCAGACAAGGGACAGATTATACTGTACCGTCAGAGACCAAAGTTCTCTCACAAGGTTGAAACACATCCAAAGTGTTAAAAATGCCTCAGAGCAGCATTGGAGAGAAACACAATCCACCATCACTTTTCTCAAGAGGTGTGGCATTTATGGTCTGAGCTTACTGTACGTCTAACTAACATCATCTTTACACTGCGGATATCTGTGTAGGAGAAATGATTTGGAACTCACTCTGACACTATTTTATCCAGTATGTCATGTATTTATAAGGACAACACACATTAATTAATATTTCTGTACACAATGTGTGTCTATAGCCATGTTTCCATTCACATATTTGATGTGCATTTTGAAGTATTGCATTAGAAAAGTTGTAATGAAATGGCAAATTTCGATAAAACTTCCACAACAAAAAAAAGAAAGAGTTGATGCACTAAACGGGATGTATAAATGCCTTTGCCAAATATTATATTCATTTGTCTTCTTATCCGGACAGTATGAAACATGGAAAATGCTAGCTGACATTAAATAAGAGTTAAAACCTGCCCAATTGAACAAAATTCCTGACGACCTATGTATGCCTCTGTGTTGAGTAGCCTGACGTGCACCTCTCGAAAATCGCAACTACATGTTGCGGTGATGCCGCACGTCGCTCGGCCGTGGCTTGGTAGCGTTGCATTCCCCCCTACTTCTCTATGAAGAACATGAAATCAAGGAGAGGGTTAACTTTTCCTGCTACAGATTTCCCACCGTGATCAGAAAGCACAGGGGAGACACTTTGTTTCTCCCACTATGCCTCTAGAGTCGCTACTCCGTCACTCTCTCACTCGCTCTACCACACACTCCCCACGCACACACACATGCCAGCCCTCCTATTCTCTTAGAGAGATAGGCGCACACACCAACGCACAAGTATAAACTTCAGGCCCTCCACGTTGGCTACGGGGAAAGCTCTGCGTGGAGCCTCTGCAGAACCATAAATCACGTTTTACGCTGTAGCCATAGTTTATTCGCATAGCCTGCATCATCGCTCATGCAGCGAGAAACTACCCAGTCTTGTGATAGATCTCTGGTCTCACACAGCTCTCTCACACAACTCTCTCTCTCACACACACACACACACACACACACACACACACACACACACACTTGAAACTACTCAGCTTTTTGAATCGTCAGGAGGTGCAATTTGTTTTGCACAAGCTCAAGAACAAAATGTGAACAGTCTGTTCTTGTTGCATTAGGAACCAAAAAATAATTTTCTTATTATCAAACAGAAGGACACAGAGAGTCCTTTGAGGTGGTAAAGCCATGATCCTTTGTGTATGTGAGCCCGTCACAACCCGTTCAATTTAGTCACTGAAATTGAACTAGACGTTCTTTGTGATTTATAAATGTTGACATATTTTGTTTTGACTAAACTGAATGTGAATTTAAGTCAACCCTAAGCCCCACAGGATTTAAACCTTTTTGATTTGCTTCATGCTTTTTAACACTAGAAGTGCCGGAATTCCATAACTACTAGAACTGCTGTGAGCGGTTATTTTGACCGCCAGATTCCAAACTCTATAATCTCTCATGATAAATACCTAATTGCGATATTGTATTATGTATTGTGTTAGGATATCTTTAGAAAAACGTAATCACACCGAAATGTACATTTTAACGAGTTTAATTATACATTTGAGTAGTAATACGTGTTTCAATAATTCATATCATGGCATAGTAAACCGTAATTATTTCATACATTCATATCCCGAAAAATATGGTGTGGAAATCCATTCAACTTAACTCATAACAGCCAAATAACAATTATAAGTATCTTATTTGAACATTTAGCTATAACCTAACCTGGCACAGCCTCCGTTTTGGCGTCTGCTGCGGTGCGCAGCGCTGCTCGGACCGTGAGCCGCTGACCATTTTTCCTCCATAAACTCCGCTCTCAGCTCCTGTACTGCATGAACTACCTCCGGACAATTTTACTGCTGGTGCACTCCTTGGAGAGGATGTGTGCAACGATTCCAGCCAGTTCGAGGATGTATAAAGTTATATGAACATGTAAACAGCCACCGGCCATCTACGTGTACGGCGCCTTTCACAGAGCGAGCGCCCGGTGTTTGCCTTCTGATTCAGAACAGAGTGCCTCCACGCCGTAGTAGCCTACGTTACCGACTCTGGCTTTGCCTTCGGCCCATCGGTGATGCCCACACTTGTTTACTCGAGACCGCTAGTTACGTTTCTCTGACAGAGACTATGGTAGTTACTAAGCAACCAAGATGCATCTTCAACCGCGCGAAAAATTAAAAACAATACCGCGAAAATCCAAGCGGTCAATATGACCGTGTATGGCCGAAATAGGTAAAAGTGATTGTATTTTCTTTGCCTTTTGTGTAATGTATATAAAAACTATTTAAAATTAAAATACAGACTCTTTTAGGAAAAGTCAGGCAGCAGCAGGATTGTATTTTTTTATTCAGCGAAGTTATTACACATATAAATTTCAAAACGGTCAAAATGACCGTCATGGCCGTTCTAGTGTTAAGGAGCTCAAGCTTTGTTTGCCTTAAAACCCCATTTTCCTTTTTTCGCTTTCACATGCGAGACTTAAAATGTACTTCTCAGTGAAGTCCTTTACAAAATGAATTAATCACAAAGGGTTTAAGAGAGAAACGGCTCAATTAACATAGATGGAAAACAAAAAGATGCCAACTTTATTTATATGAAGTGTGTGTCCCTATATAATCATGGAGTTTTAGCCACGCCAGCAGCATGTCTGGGGGCTTTGTCCGGACTGAAATATTTCAGGGTTTTTCATGGTTCCTAGAGGATGAATCCTAATGACTTTGGTGATCCTATGACATTTCTTTTAGTGCCACCGTCAGGTCAAAATTTAGATTTGTCCAAAACTTTGGTTTACTTTTGTTCAAACAACAAACTGTTGCCATTTCTATCTGCCTCAGCTGAGTGCTAATTAGCAAATGTCAGCATGCTAATACATTCAACTAAGATGGTGAACATGAGAAGCATTATTCCTGCTGAACATCAACATGTTAGCATTCGAGCATTATCTTTTGTAAAAGCCTAAATCTAATTCAGCCCAGAGCATCACAAGAATAAGATGCATACAAATACATGAACCAGGCCTATCTGATGGCCCACAAACCGCTTAACGTGGGATGATCAGTTGTACTACTGAATGCATATACTGTAGCTTTTAAATGTGGGCGCTGTATTAAATGTAAATGTGTTTCTTCTGCGCTAATGTTGTGCTCCAGGCTTACAAATTCTGATGCATTATGCAGAAAGCCTTCCATTATTATCAGCGATAATCCTGATTTTTGCCAACAAAATTGCTTTGAGGAAGAAGTTGTACCAACATGTTCCACAAATTCATATCAGACTTGCAATATTCAATTCAGATGTGTTTGTTTTCTTCATAATTTACAGCTCTAAACCTCAGACAGCTTGCAGCCTTCAACCTTCCCATATGCTTAAACCTCTCAAAGTTGGTCTCAAATTGTGCGCTCATTAAATAGTCAGTCGTCAGGTGCAAAAGACCTTCTCGGTGTGACTCTCTCCTCTCTCCATTCCTTAACTGCCAAGTATAGTTTTTCCCAAGTATAGTCCCTTCCCCAAGTGCTGTGTCTCTGCTGCTCTCCACTCTCTCATACCTGCCCTACTTTCACAATTTACGAGTTTCACACTGCTTCCCCCTCGCTTCTTCTCTCTCTCTCTCTCTCTCTCTCACACACACACACACACACACACACGGGGAGCCTCAGTTTTACCGTAAACCAGAAATACATACACACATTGAGTTCATGTACTGTATGTGTGCAAGCTTCAAAAGAACACTGTAGCTTTTATGTGACTTGTACCAGCATCATTACAATTTGTAGCACAGTTCAGCCCTGGATGGTGCCGTGCCAGCAGTACAAGACAGTGCATTACATTGCAGTACAATGACGGAGGAGGATTAGCCACACACTGACTGAGCCCTGTTGTTCCCTTTTTATAAATAAATATGAAGTCATGAGTAATTCTTTTTCTGTCTTATGCTCTCTGACAGCTTGGTGTGCACAAACCTTTTTAAACTATCAATCAGTCCTAATCTGGAAGGCGGCAAAACTGGTTTTAACGTGTAGATCCGTTGTTCTCAATCGATGGGAAACAGACCCTTCAGCCTGGCAGGCCGTGGTGTCCTGGGATGTCTCAGGGTGCTCTTGTTTATTGTGTTCAGTCTTAAGGTGCGTAAAAGTGTCTCAGGTTGTGGTAGAGCTAACCTATGCAGCCCTGAGGTGCCATTAGATACTTTAGGGTACCCTGAGATGGGTTTTGGTTAAGGTGTGATTCAATTCAATTCAATTCAATTCAATTCAATTCAATTTTATTTATAGTATCAAGTCATAACAAAAGTTATCTCAAGACACTTTACAGATAGAGTAGGTCTAGACCACACTCTATAATTTACAAAGACCCAACAATTCCAGTAATTCCCCCAAGAGCAAGCATTTAGTGCGACAGTGGCGAGGAAGAACTTCCTTTTAGGAAGAAACCTCGGACAGACCCAGGCTCTTGGTAGGTGGTGTCTGATGGTGCCAGTTGGGGGGGGTGATGAACAGTGGCAATAATAGTCACAATAAAGATAATGGAACTATGACTTGAAATAGTAGTTGTAGTAGTTCATGGCGTAGCAAGGCACTGCAGGGCGTTACGGAGTGTAGCAGGACGTAGCAGGACTTAGCAGGACTTAGCAAGGCAAATACAAATCCCCCCTTTCTTCCAGGTGAGGTCCAAAGATGGTTTAGTCTGAAAATAGCTCAAAACCAGAGCAACTATGACTGTATGGTATGTCAGAAGCGATGTTCATCCACAGCCATATTTTAAATAACGAGTCAATTCTCATAATTACTCATAAAGTGTTGATTTAGGTTTACTGTAACCGGTTTGTCCGGTTCATTTAGTGTATATACTGGCCAAATAATGCTGATGTTTCAGTGGTTGTTTCAGGTCAGTTTTCACATTGAGCTGCTTTTACTGTGAAAAAATGAACTTGGAACAAAAGAAGAAATCCCACACTCAGCTCTTGCTATAGCATCTCCGTTTATTTACAACAATCCCTCCGGACCTTCATCAAGAGTATTTCAAACAACAAACACAACCGGGCTACAATACATTTACAGCTAACAATATTAGATCATATATTTCCTTTTCTGTTTCTGAAACCTATCTACATGCAGTTGTGTTTTCAACAATGTCCAACTGTCTTCCAATCTGGTCTCTTACCACTAAGGAAATTGCTGAACCAACAGCATGACTATACAATCAAGCTCTCAAGATCCACAGTAATCTTACAAAGTGGTCTCACCAGTACGCCTCACTAGGTCAGTCTCACAGGCATTCATTCCAGTCCCCCCCCATACAAAAACTACTATGGTCAGAAATCCTTTTTTCATACATACACCAAAATTTGGAATGACATTCCCCATCACATCAGAACACTGCCATCCATCACATATTTCAAAAAGGCATACAAACTGTTCCTTTTCAACAGTTACACTTGCACTCATTGATAGTTCATGTATTGTCCAAGTCTGTATTGTTGTTTTTAGTTGTCTGTATCTGTCTAGCCCATGCTAATGTCCTGTACAAGTGTTTCTGTCTTCATGTGATGTAACTGTGTTCTATGTTCTATGTTTCTGCAGAACAGAAACCTGCTGGAAACCAGTTTTTAAACTGAGTCAGGCCTGTTTAAACTGTAACTAAATGTTACTTTTAATCCTTTCCTGTATAATAAATGAAATGAAATGAATGAATGAATTCCCCCCCCCCCCCACCCCCACCCCCCTCATTCTGTGTCCCCAGGTGTGGGACAATAGACAATGACTTTTCAATAGGAGTAGCTCTCAATCAACACATGTGTCACTCTGACACTCATACAGGCAATCAACATCCCAATTCCCAAACTGTAAAAAAATAAAATGTGAGTATCACATTAAAATGTAATGATGGACATCAGTGTGAAAGCGAGGAGAGTGTGGTCTGTTACATGGACGAGAAGAGAGGGAAGCAGCAAGAGAGTAAGTAAATAGAGAAGGGGCAAAACAGAGACAGAGTGACAGAGAGTGGAAGTGTGTGTCTGTAGCGAGAGAGAGTGCTACAAATTGTAATGATGCTGGTACAAGTCACATAAAAGCTACAGTGTTCTTTTGAAGCTTGCACACATACAGTACATGAACTCAATGTGTGTATGTTTTTCTGGTTTAAGGTAAAACTGAGGCTCCCCATGTGTGTGTGTGTGTGTGTGTGTGTGTGTGTGTGTGAGAGAGAGAGAGAGAGATAGAGAGAGTAAGAGAGAGAGAGAGACAGGCCTAGTTTTTAGTTTGTGATCTAGGCCATTATCTGTGTTAGCACTGGTGGGGCTCCAACAGGCTCTGTGGATCCTGCATAACAATGCCTTTTATGAGCATGTGTGTGTGTGTGTGTGTGTGTGTGTGTGTGTGTGTGTGTGTGCCACTGTAGACTCACACGCCACACACGTATGCGATCATGTGTGTTAACGCCATTGTGCCATACATGATGTACGCATGCGCCTCTGCGCCTCTGCCTTTTGTTTCTTGCCACTGAGTTTGTGCCTGTTTGTTAAGACCGCTCATGTGTGCGTGTGTGTGTGTGTGTGTCTGCATTTTGTAGAATGTGTCCTCGTATGTGTGTACGTGACTCTTCACGTGCAGCTGTGCGCTCTTGCTGTATCACCCCCGTCGTCAGTCAACCCCCCTCTCCAGCAGCGCCCTGGGGGCCTTCATTATGTAAGAAAGACATTACTGCAGAACAGAGGCAGGCAGCCCTGATAACTCTGGCAGCCCCTGCTTCAACACAACCCGCTTAGGCCTCCAAAACACACACACACACACACACACACACACACACACACACACACACACACACACACACACACACACACACACTCAGTCAAAGCCTACAGCAGCGGTGTGATCAGGATAATGGTGAGGATTGAGGGCCTGTGATGTTTGTGGGCAAGCTTGTTAAAGAATACAGGAAATATGAATAAATCATGTTGTGCAATTATTATGTACATTCTTCTATTTTCTTCCGTATCAACTTCTCTCATTCCCTTCATGATCTAACTCACCTCCATCCACATATCCGTACTCCCATTCAAACTCTCCTCCGCCTTTTAATCTCAAATGTTATCTGCCATATTTTCTCCCCCTTTCCTTCCTGCATCATTTATTCTCCTCTGCCTCCATCTCACTACATCTTCTTCTCACTCCCATCTCCTCCCTATCCTTTCCATCACTCCCAACCTCCCTCTCTCCAGCGGTCCCCTTCCCCCTGGCCCACCGGCTCACCATGAAGGAGGTGTTTGATGCTGAGGGCCGGCCGCGGGTGGACCTGCTCAAAGCTCACCTCACCAAGGAGGGCCGACTGGAGGAGGCCGTGGCCCTGCGCATCATCGATGAGGGCGCCGCCATCCTGCGCCAGGAGCGCACTATGTTGGACATTGAGGCGCCAGTCACGGGTATGGTATAGTGATGGAGAACAAAGGAATGGAGTGTAAATTAGTCTGTAATTGTGTGAACAATTACAGTGCAGTTGGAAGAAAATAGGAGGAAAGCTAAAGCTGATATCAGTCACTGTAATGGAATAGCTTGACATTTTGGGTAAAATGCCAATTCGCTTTCTTGCCAAGAGTAAGATGAGAGAATTGGTACTGCTGTCATGTCTGTGTGGTAAATATGATGCTACAACCAGCAGCCACTTAGCTTATCTTAGCTTATCATTAACTCTGGAAACAGGGAAACAGCTCTCTCTAATTAACGTGTAATATTTTGTTTGCTTGATCTCTACGAAAAAACGTCACTTTGTCGTTTTACGGGGGGGGGCGCTATGTACTAGACCATTTAACGGCCAGACAGTCCTGTACATATCCCCCGTAAAACTGCAAATTCGCTGTTTTTAAACTTCAGTTTTTGTACAGATTAAATAAACAAGATACAATGTCAGTGAGCTTTACTTGTGTAGGCAAATTTTGTAACTTTTGGACAGAGTTTAGCTAACCGTTTCCCCCCGTTTCCAGTCTTTATGCTAAGCTAAGCTAACCGGCTGCGTATCAATCTTCTCATCAAACTCTCTGTAAGAAAGCGAGTAAGCGTTTTCCTCTAAATGTCAAACTATTCCTTTAAAAACAGTTTGCAAAGCTCCCATTGGGACTACCTGCACAAACATGCTAGAAGTGTTTATATATACAGTATGTGTGTGCATTATAGTCCGGATCGGGCCGAATTTTTCTGTCCGAGCCCGGCCCCGCGTCCGACAGAGCCGTGACCACACCCGACCCGAGCCCGACAGGCATTAAGATATTTATGTCCGAGCCCGACCCGAGCCCGACACAGTTAAAATCTCATTTTTTTTATTAAGCAACTGTAGGAAGGCATTCAGAAATGTCAACAGATGAGGTCATCAGCACACACGGGGCAACAAGCGCACGTTAATAAGAAAACCAGGGGAGACTCGTTACCTCCAGGGCCAATGTTATAAAATGAATAACTTCGGGGTTAAAATCCCGTTTCTGGTGAGCAAATGCATGAACTTGGCTTTCAGTCTGGAGTTTATTTCAGACACCACACACACTGTGTACAAAACTTAAACTTATTCCACCAACTCTGCTCTGGTCACATCTACACTTCTGCTTCCTCTTTCTCTATCTCTCTTCTGCCCACTTTACCACACACACACACACACACACACACACACACACACACACTGAGCTATTTTAAAGGAGCCGCAGCACCATTTTACAACAAATGCCTTATCGCGCTGATGTGACCGAGCCCGATTTCTAGATTAATAATTCTAAGATTAATTCTAAGATTAATTTCTAAATATCTGTCCGAACCCGGCCCGGCCCGTCGGGTACCGTCGGGACCCGTTGGGACCCGTCGGGCTCGGGTCGGGTATCCATGCATTAGTGTGCATGAGTGACAAGCGAATAGATCACACACTTTAACAGTGAACGCACAGACAGCGACAGTCTAACAGAGAGATAGAGAGACAGAGGAATAGCAGAAAGATCAGTAATTATGTATTAGTCAGATTCCATCCGTTGATTCATTAATCATACGTATCTGCCACCCTTGTTAATATGAACTGTTGTTCGGTCGCACTTTACTGAGAGAACCAATTGGCACTTATGCACCTCACAATGGCGGAGCGCTAGCTTTGGTAATATCTGCATGTATTCCCTTGCCAGGGAAATAGTATGAACCGAGGAGAATGTCGAGGGGAGGAAGAGGAGGAGGAGGAGGGGGAGATTGAGATCGATGAAGAACAAAATGGAAAACAAGTTTCTGAGACAATGTCACAGAAGACAGACAAGCAGACAGGCAGACTCAGACACTCTCAACCTATCGGCACTGCTTGGTTTATGTACCTGTGTATCTCTGCATGTTTGAGTGCGCGTTTATGCAAATGCCAGCGGTGAGATAATTCTGCGTGGGACGTCGCACCCACGTAGTGTGGGAACATCGCTCGGCTTTCACAGGTACAGATCCCCGGGGACAAGGACAGGCAGACAGGCAGATGGAGAGACAGCCGATCATAAGCTGCTTAGTGCAGAGGTTCTCAAACCTGCTCATTCCCAATGAGCAACACATTGATAGGTTTCCAAGTTTGTCCACTTCTACATGTTCTCACCCAGAAACACCCACCCCAGAGGATTGTTTTCTGTCTGAGGTAGCTATGATTGGAAACAGCCTATAGATTTCAGAGATAACACTACAGAAAAAGAGTGCAGGTTCTTGTTGGGAGTTTAGCACTTTGAAGGAGTCTCTCTGGAAATGCTTTTGGATAGACAGACTAGTGAACAGACAGGCAGGTAGATGGCTGACATATGAACTGACAGGCTTTTAGGGAGTCACACAAAGGCTTCTGGGAGAATACTGAGGCAAGTCTGAGGAGGCAGAAAGGTACGGCTCAATTTCACCCACGCCATTTTGCATTCCCAATTCTCACTTTGAATCAAAGTGGATGTTTAAGGGTAGACACGAAAACAGACATTAACACGGCAAGCAGATGGAGAGACAGACAGACGTAGCCGGCCAAGCAGATGCAAAATGGCCATTGTAAAATAACTGCTGAGAGGAACTATGACATCAACTAAAAGTGAAAGGAGAGGCCAGACAGATGGTGAGGGAGGCGGATGGGAAGATGTATGCTGGCAGATCACACAGACAGACAGTCCTGAAGTCTTTCAAAATATAAAGTGAAGCATGTGATGCCTAGTAGAATTTAGATCCAATACTCCTGGATGTGACTTGGAACAAATCTGTTGAAAAATGGTTGGAAGCACAGCCAGTGAACTGTGTACTGAATCAGATTTAGAGTTAATCACAAAGGTACGTTTAATAGATCATGAATAAGAACACAAGGGTGCTGTTATTTTAAAACAAACATGATTTGTAGCACAGCAGTAAGAGATATTAGAGAGAGAAAGAAAGAAAGAGAGTATTAGGGCACCAGTTAGCAATGTTTCATTATCAATTCAACTGCCAGTAACGTTCTTAATGACTAATGTTAATGAAATGTTGTAAAATGCCAATCACAATTTCCCAGAGCGCAAGGTGATATATTCAAATAGCTTATTTTGTCTAACTAACAGTCCAAATTCCCAATATATTCCGAATAATTTTAAAATTAGACAAAGAAAAGCAGCAAATCTGCACATCTGAGAAGCTGGAACTTCTTTTTTTTTTTTTTTTTGCTTGAAAAGTGACTCAAATTAATAATATAAATAATAATAATACAAATTTTTAGTCAATCAACTAATCAGTTGATCAGCTAAGTGTTTCAGCTCTAAATAGTGTGTAAGCATAGAGACCATTAGCATTTAAGACATTTTGAGAATATCAGTATAGATTCTAAACATGCGACCCCTGGTGCGCTCCTTTCCTGACTAGTAGTAGTAGGTAGTAGTTAAACAGAGACCTCAAAATAATTGCAGTAGATTCTTTTAGGATATTTTTATCCCTTATTTTCTGTTTTTTTTTCTTTCATTAGGCAGATGACTGATGTCTCTAGAGCAGCAGACAGCACAGATATACCTCTGCAGATGCAGATCAGGCCATATGGAGCCACTGAAGCAAAGACGGTCCCGACGTACTTTCACTCAATTGTGGAAACTTAACATGTGGCAGCTAAAAACGATGGTCTTTACGATCCTAACACTGCTGCGTGCTGTTTCCACAGTGTGTGGAGATATCCACGGCCAGTTCTTCGACCTGATGAAGCTGTTTGAAGTGGGAGGTTCTCCTGCCAACACGCGCTACCTCTTCCTAGGGGACTATGTGGACAGGGGCTACTTCAGTATCGAGGTGAGGATGGACACTTTATCTAGCACTGCACATACTTCACATAAGCCTGTATAAGAACACATCTCTATTTCACTGGGTGTGTATTCACTCAAAAAAGTTGTAAGCTCAGTGTAGTGTGTATACAGTAGGCTTACAACTTAATCAATGTCCATTATACTGTATATGAAATCTATGATACAGTTTCTAGTGGTGAGGTTGATTTCACTACGGAGGTGTACAGTTATTACACCGGGCTGTATTTAATGTATTATAAATGTACAACAGGCTACTTGATATTGGCATCGACACACCACAATGTGTGTCTGAAAATGTACAAAGTGATTTAAAATTCATGGATGACTCAAGGTCAGTTATCACTAACAAGAGTATAACATGGACACTGAGCAGAGATAGTATATCCTGTTTGAACATTTGATTCTGTAAAACAGACGTGAGTGCAATAAGGTATTTTTGTAATTACTTTGTCTGGCAGAAATGCACCACAGACCAGGTGTGTGACTTGAATCCATATAATATAGGCACATGCATGATAACCTATGTCAGATTGCAGGGACCCAGGTTCCATTCAGCCAAAGATTATTTGTTCTAGGAGATGGATCAATCCTAAGCGGAATGGATAAGCACATAAGAAGCTGGGTCCAAACTAGTTTAATTATAGCCAGACAGATTCTTTTAAGAGGATGGAAAAATGCAGGGGTGCCGTCAATCCAGGAGTGGGCCTATGAGATAGCTAGGGTGGCGGTGTTTGAAAAAATGTCATGTAAACGGTTTGCCAGATTGGATGTGTATACTAGAAAATGGGGAAAGTACCTGAGCTTTCTGGAGAGCTCCTAAGAAGCTTTTTGCTGGGGAGAGACGTGTATGATGGGCTTATGGTGTTGTCATTATACATATGTTTATTTGGTTTATGGTTTGTCTATTTTGTTATTATTTTGTTGTATGGTCTTTAATATTGTGATTGTTGTGTCATCTTTTCTTTGTTTTTTGTTTGGGTAGGTGGTAACGAAAAGTGTGTATATTGGGTATGTTCATGTTGGGAATTGTAGGTATTGTGCGTTGTTTAAAACATATATAATATATATACTGTAATATATATAATAATATATAATAAAAAAATGTCTATCACAAACTAATACAAGAACATGGTGAATGTCTTAGCTTGTTGAGCCACTTAGCCACCATGGTGTGAGGGATGTCTCATTGACATAGAGTGAGTTTGGAGGGGAAGGAGCAAGAGTCCCTTCCCTTGGTACCCCCTCGAAAACGAGATGATACATCTCAAGGGGTTGATCCTAATAATAAACAAATTTGACCAGAGGGATTTTTGCAGTTCCTAGAACATAACGTTCCTAGAACCCTTTTTTTCTCGTGTTCCAACTGGACCAATTTGGGGATTATTAAGTTCCTCTGACCGCAGTTCCTGTAACTCTTTCAGCTCCTACTTCAGGGCAGGGTCTTTTCCCTTTTCCACATAGGAACCCTTAGTGACCTAACAACGTCTGAAACACAAACAGTACATATTCTTCCCTGTCTGTTGCAATTCGCCTACATATGCTAACTCATAAGACAAACATCACAGATTCAACCAGCTTATTGTTAATGCTAGTTAAACTTACCCGTCGTTTCGTTTGCCTGTTGCGCTCTGCTCTTCTGTCTTCTTCCATCATATTAATTAGGATCACATTACGCTGGAGCCTTCATCTTCTGTGTTTCTCTGTTAAGTACTACAGCCTAGTATTTAAACGCCGCCGTTTGAACTCCAATAGCCTCCTCCATGCTGGTTTGTTGTTGTATGTGGCGCTAAAGTCAAGTGACGACGCTATAAAGGCCGTTGCCGTGCTTGCGTCACTCCCTTACCCCTCCTACCAGTTCCTATGGCCACTTGGCCAGTGTGAATGCAAATGGCAAAACCGGTTTTGGTGGAGAGTTAGTAGAACTGTTTAGAAGTGGACTGTTCCTATAACTACGTTCCTGTAACTACTTGGTCGGAAAGAGGCTAATATTTAGGCCACCTACAGTACCTAACACACTTCAAGGGCACATAGACAGGGGAGGTAATGAAGAGCATGGATGATTAAAGGTGAGAGAACACCCTCTGAGCCATTTGCAGGATTAACAAAGTGATGACAGTGAAAACATGTTGGATGATTTTTATATTCTAAAAGATGTTGGACACAGCCTTTTTCAATTCATTTTTTTCCTGTTAACTCAGTCAGCATGCTCTTGTTTGGGATGATTCTAGCCAAAAGCCTGTTTATTTCTAGCTTTAGACCGGGGTAAGGATCAATTAGATTTCTGCTCAGTTCATTTGGCCAGTCTCTAGTTTGAATTTAAAGAGGACTAAAAGGGAAATGTCTCCAACTCTGCTATATGCAATGCAACTAGCAATGATGTGCTAAAGAGAAAGTTGTCTACGCTGTAGTGTGTGGCTTAAAGGAATAGTTTGACATTTTGGGAAGTACGCTTATTTGCTTTCTTGTTTTAGAGTTAGATAAGAAAAAGGATACCACTCTCATGTTTGTCTGTTAAATATGAATATGGAGCCAGGGGATGGTAGTTCACCTTAGCACAGGGGTGTCAAACTTAATTTCACTAAGGGCCACACTGTAAAATGAGTCTCAAAGTCGGCAAATCTGACAAACACTGCTTTTAGTGTCGTGTAGTTGCAGTTTGAAAAACAGTTTCCCCTCTTTTTGGTTATGTGCCCAACTGGGCGGGCCAAAATATATTGTGAACCTAAGTTGATATGCGGGCCCAACCCGTTCTCATTCCGAACTCGTAAAATACGGACGTTTGGACAGTGGCTATCAGTGTCTAAAGCGATGAAAAAAGCGTCCTTCAGCATGTTTGTAGAACGTACCGGGGAGAGCAGCAGCTACACAGGGTTTAGAGAGTAGTATGTAAGGGGGCAATTCCGCGCAGGGAGGTTGGTCGGGGTGGTGGATGGGTCAAACACAGGACTGTCACCCAGGAGACAGGGGTTTGTGTCCCACGTGTGTCTTTAACCGTCCGTGTGACGGAAGCGTAAGCCCACACACAACCTTTTCCTAAACTCAACCGTCCCGTTCTTCCCGCGAGTCACGGAAACGTAAGCCCACACACAACCTTTTCCTTAACCTAACTGCGTCAAAAGTAACGCCAATAGTCCCGACCAAGCGCGTTTAGTTAAAGTGCGTTATATGACGCTAAAGGAGACTTTTAGCGTCAATAACAACGACAAAGACACCTGACCAAGCGTCCGTATTTTATGAGATGGGAGTGAGAATGTGTTGGCGGGCCGGATCAAAGTTTGTGAGGGGCTGGATTTGGCCCGCGGGCCTCGAGTTTGACACGTGCCTTAAAGACAGCAGAAACATGTAGCATATCGTTTGTTTAATCCATACAAAAGCGGAAGTGTTGTAGTTTTCTCTAGCTTAGCTAAGCATAAAGACTGGAAGAAGGTGAAAACAAAAGAATCTGCCTTCCATGCTGGTATGACTGGACCTCACTTCCTAAAATGTCGAACTTGTCCTTTGAGCCAGACAATATAAGAAATGACATATATTTCCAGAAAAGTACAGTATACAGTAAATATATGATCAGCTTAATTTGTTGCAATGACTTACCATAATGCATCATAAATGTACCTCAAATTCTGAAACAAATTTTCAAGTTTAATGATGTTGTTAATGTGCAGCTGCTTACCGCTAACCAGTGTTAATGCTTTCTCTTCCCCGGTGAACCTTTAGTGTGTGTTATACCTGTGGTCACTGAAAATCCTCTACCCAAAGACGCTCTTTCTTCTACGGGGGAACCATGAATGTAGACACCTGACAGAATATTTCACCTTCAAACAAGAATGTGAGTAACTCTTGTGTTTGTGCTCCTTCTCTCTCTCTACCTTTGTGTCAGTGCCTCTCTCACGCCTCACATCTTTGTTGTTCTTCCCTCTTTAACCTCATCCCACCCTAATCCTTCAAATGATATCAGTTCTTTCTGTTAAAGGTATTGTCGCGGCTGTAATCAGCCCAACAAAGTGCTGCCACGAGGGACTAAACACTGACAGATGCATAAACACACCGGGACGCGTCCGAGATTGTATTGCAATGATTTATTCCTCCACACGTAAAATACAACTAGCGCTGCAGTTACCGAATGTAAAGTTACCTTGTGAGATAAGTGCGTTAGTACGGCGGTCAACAGAAATTGTTCGCTCCCAGGCTCACCCCCTCTCTGTCAAAGCCCAAAAAACCCAGGTGGACAGGTGAAGCAAACTAATATGTTATCACTTCTGCTCAAACCGTGATGAAAACACCTACCACCTACAATATAAGCGCACAATATAATAATCTATAAATAATATAAATGAGACCATAAACAACATACAATATGTGGCTCTTACAGTTATTATAAAGCTAAGTAGAGCTGCAGATAACAATTGTTTTCAGTATCAATTCATCTGCAGATTATTTTTTTTATCAATTGATTCAATGTGAAACTAAAAAATACATTTTAAAAAGCAAAAATGTCCATCACAATTTCTCAACCAACAGTTAAAACTCAAATATATGTACTATATGAATGAATGCATGAATCATTTTATTATTGTGCCATGCACACAAAAAGTATTCCCAGCCCAAACGGGCTTACAAGACACCATTACTTATAGCAAGGGACCAGATACCAAAATAGTACCTAATTTTGATTACCCGAAAATAACATGGATGATTCCAAACCACGCGCATTTGCAAGTACAACAAAAGATATGGATCTCTACTTTCAATGAATTTTGGGTGTTTTATTCAGTTTTTTTTGCATTTGAAAAAACTGTTTCGAAACAGTATCCCGACTAAACATTGACATATATAATACCAGTCTATGATTTTCCTTCCTTAAACAAATAAACCTTGTCTTTTTGTGCCATGCTTTAGAGACAAAAGTCGCCAACTTCTACCAAACAACCACTCCATTTGGTCATCATCAGTACACCACAACATTTCAGGATTTTGAACAGACATTTCATGTAAGATGGGTGTTCTTAACTCATCATAATAAGATCAATACAAAAGAAAATGTGATTCATTCTCAACTTCTCCTAATTCACATAGTTAGCGCAACCTTTTAACTTCTTGGATGTTTTTGAATCTACCTACTTCAAGGGCAAGGGGAAGGATTCCTGTTCTCAACTGAGCCACCAATGACCTCTGACTCCTCGATAAGATTGCTGTAACATAAAGTTCAGGACCATAATAATGTTTGATTTGAATATAAGTCTCCTTTAGCGTCATATCTAAACACGCTTTATCTAAACGCGCTTGGTTGGGACTATTGGCGTTACTTTTGACGCAGTTAGGTTAAGGAAAAGATTGTGGGTGGGCTTACGTTTCCGTGACACGCGGGAAGAACGGGACGGTTGGGTTTAGGAAAAGAAGAACGGGACAGTTGGGTTTAGGAAAAGAAGAACGGGACAGTTGGATTTAGGAAAAGAAGAACGGGACAGTTGGATTTAGGAAAAGAAGAACGGGACGGTTGGGTTCAGGAAAATAACGGGACAGTTGGGTTTAGTAAAAGAAGAAAGCGACAGTTGGGTTTAGGAAAAGTGACACGCGGGATGCGATCCCCGGTCTCCTGTGTGAAAGTCCTGTGTTGTTTGACCCATCCACCCCCCCAACCAACCTCTCTACGCAGATTTTCGGGCTTTCATACTACTCACTACCGTAGTCACTCTTAGTGCTATGTCATCTTCAAACCCAGTGTAGCTGCTGCTCTCCCCGGTACGTTCTACAAACACGCTGAAGGGCGGTTTTTGTGTTGCTTCAGACGCTGACAGCAACTGACAGCCACTGTCCAAACGTCAGTATTTTACGAATTCAGAGTGAGAATGGGTTGGAATATCAGTGAGTTTATTTGTTTAGCCTGTCATCATCCTCACTAGTTGATGATGATCTATGTAGAAGACACGGAAAGAAAGAAACCACATTCATAGATACTTCATATAGAGTATCACTCTTACCATAGCCCCATAGTGCAGACCACTTCAACATGTAGAGAAAATCAAAGCTAACCCTGCCATGCCTAGTTACAGTCGCTGAGGGGGAGGGGTTTAGCAAACAGTAGTCTATATCGACGATGTTCCACTTCCAGGATTGTTCAGGTGCCGCCGGAAATTCTGCCGGATGTCACGCTTTTTAGGCCAGATTTCCGCCACTTTCCTCTTTCTTTGTGTTGGCGTTCTAACCTCTGGTGGATTTCTGAGGACTATGGTTAACTGCTCCTCAGATCTCTGCAGGGTAAATCCAGACAGTTAGCTAGACTATCTGTCCAATCAGAGTTTTCTGTTGCACGACAAACAACTTTTGAACGTACACATGTTCCACCAAAACAAGTTCCTTCCTGAGGCTATTTTGCAGAGGCACCGTCATTTAGTCCAGGGCTTAGCGCCGCCCAAGACGATTGTGATTGGTTTAAAGAAATGGCAATAAACCAGACAACATGACATCATGACTTCGCATAAACATACACGCCACTTTGTTATCTGTACGCATTTTGAGCTATCCGCGTGTATGTCTATGCTGTATACAGTGGACGGCAGTCTGCAACGTCACAGCGTAGCCACGTGGCGTGTTATCGCGAGGCTACGGTTGGGTTTAGGAAAAGAAGAAACGGTTGTGTTTAGGAAAATAACAAACGTGGAAAGGAACCGTCACACGCGGGACACGATCCCCGGTCTCCTGGGTGAAAGTCCTGTGTTTGACCCATCCTCCCCCCCGACCAACCTCCCTACACGGATTTTCGCCCTTTCATACAACTCGCTACAGCGTCAATTCACACGCAATCGCAAGGTAATGTAAGTCAATGGAGGCCAAACGGCGTTGATAAACACGCTAAAAACTGAGAATGCGTCTTGATAACATGCCAATAATGGCATACGAATTGGCGTGTCATACATACGCCACATCATGAGGTCAGTCTGAACCAGAGCACGTTTTTCTCCCATCCCGGAATGCTGTGTGGACTAGCCAGACCCTCCTCCGCAGCGCTGTGGAGGAAGGTCTGGCAATACGAGACTAAGCAAACAGTCACTTGTTGCAGATTAATTTTCTGTCATTCAACTAATTGACACATCATTAACTGATTGTTTCAGCCATACACTTAACATTTTCTGTAGAATCTCCTCTCCTCCTCCCGCTCAAGGTTCCTCCCCCGTCCATTCATCCAGGTTGTATCCTCCCTCCTTCCCCACACTCCCATCCATCCTTCTTCTACTCCTTCTCCCCCTCCTTATTTCCTATTTCTCTCCATCCATCCTCCATCTTTTCCTCCCTTGCACAGTCTCTCGCTCTGTCCATGTGACTCTCCTTGCGTCCTGTCCGAGAGTGGGTGATTAGCAGCAAATTAATTTGGCCCTTAATGATTGGCTCAGGGACTTGCTCCTCTGTGTCTGATTGGCCAAGGGACAAGGAAGCTAATTTCCCCTGTTGCTTGTGGCGAATAGTGGTCGCCCTCAATTACCATCTGCTGTGTGCGTGAGTGTGTACGTTTGTGTGTGTGTGTGTGTGTGTGTGTGTGTGTGTGTGTGCAAGATTATGTACTGTGACTGCGTGCATGTGCAAGAGCATCTTCATAAATGTTTAAGAGTCTGTGTGTGGAGGGAGCTGAAAACTGGTGAACTAGCAATAATGAGTTCTTGCTCTACACAAGGCAGATGGAGAGGTTGACAAACGCACTCCTTGTCGTCTCACACACCCATTCGCACGCACAAATGCTTGGCTACTGTACACTAGTACTCTACAATATTGGCTTTAATTTGTGTACGTGTTGTTTTCATGTCCTCACACACTCCTTTCTCCTTCCCATCTCTCTTTCCTCCTCCCTCTCTGTGTCCTCTCCTTCCCTATCTTAACCTCTCCTCCTTCTCCTGTCTCCTCCCATCAATCTATCTCTCTTTATGGAATTATATTTCTCTCCTACCTATTCCCTGCTCGCTCTCTTCCAAAATCCACCCTTCTCTTTTTCTTTTATCCTCTTCTCTCTTTCTCGTCTCCAATCTCCTTTCAGCTATTTTAATCCTGTGATATTGTTTTGTGTCAGATGTATTGTTATGCCCATGTGAGAAATGTACTTTAAAGATGCTGTGTGTTGGATGTCTTCATTGATATCGCTGCCAAATCAAAGGAGTTTCTTTTTATAAAGCAAAGATTCATGCTCACAGTGACGGCTCGATGCTGCTTCATGCTTATATTTGGGTCAGATTTTGTTTAATTGAAACAGAATCGGAGTCTTTGCGTCCATTTGTTGTCTGTAATAGTATGCTATCTACTGTAATATGGAGCATTTTTTCACCAATGTGCACGTCTTCTCTGGGAAGTAGCGGAGAGAAACAGGTCAAATGTGAGTGCTAGAGAAGAGATGGCCATATAAATTAATAACATGCTATGTGAAAAACCTACATGTTACCGCCTTTACACCCAAGTGAACTGAATTATGTCTTTAGAGGAACCGTACAAGTCTGTCTTTAGAAGATTGAGTTCTTCAAACCGTCCATGTAAAAGCTCCATGTTTGTTTGTTCTCTGCGTTCCTTGTTGCGTTGTGTTTTGGTGCGATATCTAACAGTCACACTCTGAGTGACAGGGACTGACTGTACGTTTGCGGGGATGGTGGCTGTTCAAAGCATGTCAAAACACATTCAGGAGCTTCTTTTTGTCTCTAGCTTTGAAATATCTCTCCACCTTTCTAACCCCCTCCAGGTAAGATCAAGTACTCGGAGCAGGTGTATGACTCCTGCATGGAGGCGTTTGATTGCCTGCCCCTGGCAGCCCTGATGAACCAGCAGTTCCTGTGTGTGCATGGGGGGCTTTCACCAGAGATCCACACGCTGGACGACATCAAGAAGGTACAAAAAGAGGCACAAGCACACATACAATTTTGAATGAATTAACAATACTGCCCTAATAAGGCACAGGAATTTTTTGGTTAAAATGAGTTAAGATCTGAATCTGGCTCTTTGACATCTGTGTTATTACGTTATGCAATAAAATGTATAATTTCTGAGAAAACATTTGTAATTTACAGTAATTTCTAAACAGAAAACCTTAAATCTGTGGAATCTAGAAGCCTCTGTCAAATACTCTGCTACAGAGAAACAACAAGTTAGACAGCTAAAGCAAGAGAGCTATGGTAATGTTTAAGACTCCCTTCAATGAAAATCAAGATTTCAATCTTTTTAACCTCTACATATGATGTTTTTTTTATATGCTAGAAGACATATCACAAGCAAAGAAAGCAGTCAACACCATGGTTGAGCATTAGCACCTTGAAACAGCAGTATACCAATGACGGAATCAGACAGCCAGGGTTTCACACGTCACATTAGGAACAAATTCTGTTAACATACGGGGTGGGGCTTTCCATAGCACAACGCTACAGCGAAACAAGGAATATCAGAGGAGATGCCAGGTGTAGCTACATACTACAATGTATATACAATCTGTATTTTTGCAAGCTTAGTTTCACTATTTTCAAGGGGCAGAGGTAGTCTGGCTATTACCAGACCAAGCTCAATCTTTTCAGATTGAACATTAGTCTGGGGAGTCTGCTCTGTATTTTCTACTGCACAAGAGGCGTGATCAACGGGCATAGTTCAAATGACTCTGTACGCAATTGGATAGTCCTTCAACCAATCAGACCAACGATCCGGGTGACTTGGCAGCTACAGCGGCATCAACGGGTTGCTGCGCTTTGGTGGCCGGCTTGTTGAATGTAAACAAAAAGCTGCTTGGTCGCTTCTCTATCGTCATCGTGTTAAACCCGCCAATAGCGCGCCAGGTGGATAAGCCAGTTTGTCATTGGTTCCCGCAAAAAACAGAAGCAGGATAGAAAGATGTACAGGTCTCCAGCCTGAGCTGCAGGGAGAAATCAAATCGCCGGCAGATCGGGCTGGGTTTACCCAGTCTAGGGGCAGAGGTGTATCTATTATATAATACGTAATAAAAATGTGAACGTACTGTAACATCGTAGCAGATATTGTCTGTTTCACAACTACTACTCCCCAATAGCTTATGTAAACCCAAACTGCGGGGAGTGATGAGGTCGGAGTCTGGCCGCCAAACACAATATTCTGCTGTTATAATAAACATTTCAAACGTGAGTTGTCTGACTGAAATATATTAATAGTAGAAGGAGAGACACCTAGCAACACAGATACATTTAATTAGGGCCCGAGCAGTGAAACTGCAAGGACCCTATTGTTTTTGGTCAGATTATTATTTTTCCGATTCCTTCGTCGCATTTTTGAGGGGGTTAGAATGCACGAAAACTCACAAAAATTTGCACACATGTCACAACTGGTGAAAATTGCAAAGATTCAAAAAAATTACACATATCCACCACTAGGTGGCACTATTGCAGAAAAAAACGTGTTTGGCCCTATAACTCCCAAACTGTACGTCACACATTAAAAGTTATCCAAAGAATGTTTATAGGATAAAAATTGCGCATATTACGCACAAACAAATTTGTGTAGCTAAGTATGGAAACACCAACTTTGCCATATCTCGACCAAAATAAATGCTATCAATGCAAAACTTAAGATTCTTGTTTGCCATGACCCTCTGGAGGTGTCCCACACATTTTACGAAAATTGTCCACTAAGGGGCGCTACAAGTACATAAAGTTTATATCTCATGAACGGCTCATCCGATTTTTACCAAATTTGATGGGTACCATCTAGGGCCACTCCTGAGGCCACCCTTACAGTGGGATACTGATTGGTCAAAGTGGGCGTGGCCTATGGGACCCACATTTGGATTCACCACTTACACTATTGTGAATAACTTTAAATTTACAGGGTAGATGTACAATGGGTCTTGGACCTCACCTACCAAAAATTACACATGTGGACCACTAGGTGGCGCTATAATGACGTCAAACGTGTTTTTGCCTATAACTCCCACAGTACACATCGCACATTAGAAAGCCTTACATCACCGTATTCCTTGAATTAAGCTGAATCACATGATATATTTATATATATATAGCCCATTTCCGCTAAGAAGTTTTTTCGCAATATCGCGCAATGGGCAAAACCAACTTTTTTTAACTTGTCCTAGGCCATGCGACCAATCTGCACGAAACCTGGTACATAACATGTCCAGATGGACCTGACCAAAAGCTATCAAAAGAATTTTGCTACATTAAAGTATGCCCATTTGACGACCAAACTAATTTTCCTAGCTAGCTACCACACACATCATATCATATCTCGGCCAAATTAAATGTTATCAGCAAAGAACTTGAGATCATTGTTCAACATCCCACTACAATGCTCTGTACCAAATCTGCCAAAGATCGGCCATTAGGGGGCGCTATAATCAATGTTTATTTGTTTTGGCCAATAACTCAATGCATTTAAATGGGAAATTTGCAATTGCAATATCTCTGCCAGAGTAAATGCATCAACATGAAACTTGTGATGCTTGTTCGGCATGCCGCTCTGAGGCTCTCTACCAAATTTGGTAAAGATCGGCCATTAGGGGGTGCTATAGTCAACGTAGACCAGTTTGGGCCCTTTTACCCCTTCTGAGGTCGAGCATATAGGTCATATACGACGCCAAATGTCACTTCTGATTCATAACTTAATAACTTTATAATTATAACTAGTAGAAACATGCAGTCTTTTGGAGCTAAAAGCGAACAGTCGCCCCGTTCTGCTGATGTCTTTGTTGTCTTCCTAGCCCTTACAGAAGGTTTTGTATCCAGCCTAGAAGTCCAGAGTTTTTCGGGGTCTTTGTGCCATTAATCCATACCGTTACATCCAAGATTGATACACTGTATGTAAGAAATGTAAATAGTTTGTCCTTTATATGAGTTATAATGTTCAATATGTTTATTTTTGCACTGGATGACTCCAAATATATAGAACTGTTTTAGACAACACAAATGCTTGTGTGGCATTGCTGTGTGTGTGATATCAATATATATCTGTGAGATTCATGTTCCGTTTTATTTATTTATTTGTCTTTATGATCCTACAACCTTTTTAACATTCAAGTGACCTCAATGCAGCACAAATATTCTAATAGCCCAGTTTTTCCTGAAAAGAAATGATGTTCATAGATTGACTATGGACAACAGGGTTGATGTTTTACAAGCTTTTATAGAAAATAAAACCAGACGGACCAGAGGTTGTCAAAAATCCTTTAGGGCTCTGGGATATTTGGGATATACTGCTTGCAGTTCTAGTTAGGGCCCGAGCATGAAAGTGCGAAGGAACCTATTGTTTTTGTAAGGATTATTATTCTGCGACGTCACTCACATTTCTGAAGGGCTTAGCATGCTGGAAAACTCACAAAAATTTGCACACATCAGACCTGGCAAAAACTACAAAGTTATGTAGTGATTGGACTCGAGCGTTGTCAGCACAAGTTACAGCAACTTCCTGTCTAAACAGGAAGTTGTGTTATCTTGGAAAGAATTACTCCGATTGCCCCGAAACTTGAACACATTTTCCCTCATGGCCAGTTTAGCATCTGTGCTAAACTTGGTGGCAATTGGGCACTAGATGACGCTGTTTTCTTTTTTTTTTCAATAATCGGCAAAATATCGATATATGGGAAACCTACTTTGTCTAACTGCTACTGGGGCATGAGTCCGATCGGCACGGAAACTTGCATATAGACTCAGAGGACCCTCATGACAAAAAGTTATCAAAAGATTTTTGATAGCTAAAACAGTGTGCAAGTTATGGAGGACCAAGTTCCTGTAGGTGGGTGTCGAAACAGGAATGGTTGTATCTTGGCAAAAGTTAATCCGATTTACATGAAACTTAGAATGTGTGGTCTACATGTGATATTGCGTCTGCCAGTACCCCCTGGGCAAGGAGCGAGAGGCCGTCATCGCTGCTTGCAGCTTTAATTTATATTGTATGTGGACTTTAAAAGTCCCATGGCATGAAAATTTCACTTTATGTTATTTTTAACATTAATAT
The DNA here is from genome assembly GCF_008315115.2 of Sander lucioperca. NCBI lineage: Eukaryota > Metazoa > Chordata > Actinopteri > Perciformes > Percidae > Sander > Sander lucioperca. Next base: position 51,017,604 of record NC_050173.1, on the reverse strand, counting down.
GAGTTCCCCCAGCCTGCCTATGGTCCCCCAGTGGCTAGAAATGGTGATAGGTGTAAACCGAGCCCTGGGTATCCTCCTCTGCCTTTGAGAAAATGAAAGCTCAGATGGGCCAATCTGGAATCATCCCTTTATGACATCACAAGGGGAAAGGTTACCTCCCCTTTCTGTGCTTTGCCTGCCCAGAGAATTTGGCCCACCCATGAGAAAGAGAGAGACATCATGGCTTTCAAACGAGCGAAGTATGGCAGTTGGTGAAGGCCACACCCCCACCCTCTGCCTTGCCCCCCTCTCTCCTCCTCAATAGCATTTAAAGCTACAGACACAGAAATGGCACGTCCTAAGGAAAGCTCATTGTGGGACTGGCTCTAGTGGCTGTAATTCTGCACCAAGGCTGAATTTCGGGAAAGAGACTTCAGATACAGTATTAGGGGACCCCTAAGGTCTATATAAAAGATACTTCAGATACAGAATTAGGGGACCACTAAGGTCTATATAAAAGAGACTTCAGATACAGTATTAGGGGACCACTAAGGCCTATATAAAAGAGACTTCAGATACAGTATTAGGGGACCACTAAGGTCTATATAAAAGAGACTTCAGATACAGTATTAGGGGACCACTAAGGTCTATATAAAAGAGACTTCAGATACAGAATTAGGGGACCACTAAGGCCTATATAAAAGAGACTTCAGATACAGTATTAGGGGACCACTTAGGTCTATATAAAGCATCCAAAAAGCAGCATGTCATGGGACCTTTAAATAATCAAAGTAAAACTGAATCTTTTCAACAAACTAGTTAAAATGGACAATAAAGCTTAAAGAACACATTTATGCTGGGGAGATACAGTACCTTTTTCCCCTTTTATTCCTATCTGCATTTTTTAGGTTTTATTTGAGTTCCATTGCAATTACTTTTTAGGTAAAATAAGTCATAGAGTGAATGCATTACAACCGTTCTTACTGTTACAGTTTGCCTGTCAGCCTGAACACTCAAAACCAGTTTTCTCAACGTCATTGCCTCTGTATTCACTGTATAGAAGCGACAATTATCACACTTCTCATTTCTGGGAAAAATAATAGCGTTAATGTAACATGTTATCCACATGTGTAATGTTCAAACACACCTGCAAGCGCAGATATAAACACACACCAACTCTTACGTATGCCTTTATACCCACATCTACTGTCAATGCAGATAGTCCATAAGAAACCAGTAAATGCAGTACACCAGTGAAAGAGACCCACACATATGCGGTATGTATACAGTTCACAGTAAAACACAGTACAAAGGCACACACATGAACACAGAGACATGAGGGCACACACTTCCTCATCTAATGGCAGTGTTTCCATGGTGAATCTGCTGGTGTGACATCTTCTCCCTCCTGTGTGGTGAGGGTTGCCATGGAGATGCTCTGCTCTGACAGTATGTGTTTGTGTGTGTTTGCTTTTATTTCTCTTCTGATTTATCCTATATGTGCAGGTGCATTTATGTCTGTGTGAATGGTTTATATCACTTAAAAAAAAAAAAGTTAGGTATGTGATATGTTTTTTGTGTGAGTTTGTTTTTGTGTCTGTGTATTTCGATGTGTAACTGAGCATTTGTGTATTTCTGTAAGCTTATGTTTTTTGTGTATTTCTGTGTGTGTTCTTTGTATGTCCTAGTTGGACCGGTTTAAGGAGCCCCCAGCATTTGGGCCCATGTGCGACCTGCTGTGGGCCGACCCCCTGGAAGACTTTGGGAACGAGAAGACCCAGGAGTACTTTGGCCACAACACAGTCAGAGGCTGCTCCTATTTCTACAGGTACAGGACAAAATTACTCCTCACAAGGACCAACCCAAATATTACGTAAGAGTCCTGATTTATTTGAGAAGAAAATCAACCTAAATGTGTGTGAGTATAGTCGTTGATGCAGTAGATCCCAGTGCTTATGGAGCTCAGAGATATGAACTAACCTGATTTCCCAACAAGGCAGAATCGATGCAATATTCAGAGATTAAAAAAACACATAATAATAAGACTGATCCTCAAATGTGATCCTGGCCTGCTCATTCGATGTGTTTTAATGATCTGGGCGCCTTGTGATCGCTCAGCGTTAGCAAGATGTGACTTTAATCTACAATTCTGGAATCTAATAAGTTTGGTGGACTTCAGTCTATTGGTTTGGGATGTTGGTGATGAGAAAAGATAAAGATGTATGCTTTCTGCCACCACATCCGAGATCCAGTAACAATCACTGGAATTTGTACGAAGAGACAGAAAATCTTGGCGAGTTTACACAGACACACGTGCACACACACTCAGTGTACGAGCAAACACATAAACACAGCACATTCTCACACACACACACACACACACACACACACACACAGTGTACGAGCAAACACACAAACACAGCACATTGACACACACACACACACACACACACACACACAGAGAGTTATGTTTCAGCATGAAACGATATCCCACAATCCCCAGGGAGACTGCACGGTTCTGTTGCTATGACGACTGGCTACTCCTGCCAGCTATGGAGTGATATTAAGATACAGTGAGAGAAAGAGGGAGAGCAACATTAGATGAGTGCGGTGGTGGTGGTGGTGGGGTAGAAGATGAAAGATAGAAATAAAGAAATAAAAATGGAAGGATAAGAGGAGCTGAAATCGTAAAAAGACAGGTTGAGCGCTGTTGCGGTCGTAGCCGCGTTCCTCGCGTGTAGAGTGTGTAGAACTCTGTGTTATGACCTGTGGAGTCACACAGTGATTTTCTATGTTTAGCAGACACAGCATCAATCGACCAACTAGTAAATACTCAGCCCCCACAGCACTGAGGAGGCCATAAGCCCTGCTCAGGCCTGCCTTGTGCTCATCGCTTCCCCCTGCTGATCTCAATTAGACATGACATTAAAAAACAAGAGGCCCAATCATCTCCCAGTGCTACAATTTAAATACGTCCATCTGTTCTGTGGTTTACAGACTTGATGTAATACACCATGACATGTTTGCTATGTAAATTGGGTTTTTACTGTCTGTTTCTTTCCATTGCTTCACTTCAGATACATTAACTTCTTCTGTGTGTGTGTGTGTGTGTGTGTGTGTGTGTGTGTGTGTGTGTGTGTGTGTGTGTGTGTGTGTGTGTGTGTGTGTGTGTCTGTCTGTTTGTCTGTCCCCCAGTTACCCAGCAGTGTGCGAGTTCCTACAGACCAACAACCTGCTGTCAATCATCAGAGCGCATGAAGCACAGGATGCTGGGTAAGCTGACCTACTGTTGCAGCTCTGTCCTTCTCTTGGCTTAAAAAAGAGCACCATTTAATTTAACGGCTTACCTTGACATTTCACATTCCAAGCTGTTTTTTTTTTCTTTGTCAGGGAACTGGCACATTACGGGGAAAGAGGTTCCACAATTGTCCTTCTGTCATCCTTAAACTGTGTTATTAGCATTGTTAGAGTTTGTCTGACAGAGAGCAACAACAGCTTGAACAACATTCAGGTCAGCTACGTCTTGAAAACAGAAAGGGAAGGCAAAGAGCCATGTCTGCACTACTAGTCTAAATAAAGCAGTGGGAGCATTTCTGCCTTTATTGGACAGGAAAGCTGAGATTTGAAAGGGTAGAGAGAGGGGGGGAAGACATGCAGGAAAACAGTCACAGGTCAGATTCAAACCCTGGATCTTCTGCGTCGAGGAACAGACCTCTGTACATGTGCACCTGCTCTACCAACTGAGCTAAACGACCACCAAAACACAGTTTTCTGACCCACAAATCCATTCCATCTATTATCTTGTTGTAAATCCTCTAAATCTAATAGTGCTGCCTTAATTGCTGCATTATGAGTTGTGCTGTTGCTGTGGCTTGTGCTGTTTGGTGAACCCATTAACAATATTTTTACTGTCATGCAGCTGGGCAGCCTGGGTAATCGTTGCATAAGGGCTGGTCAAAAGAAAATATACTATTAGTAGTTCTAACAAGGACCTAATGTATAGTTGGAATAGTGTCTGTTAAAACTGCTGACACTTTTAGACAATGCAGAATCAAGAGAAGTGACAAGCAGGTTTCAAGAATATTATGTGTTCACACCTAAAAAGTGACGTAATAGTAATAGTATACTCGCAACAATCAGTATGCATACTAAAAAACACTTTTCCTACAATACAATGCATAAGGGAAATGAGGAATCTGCTCCCTGCTGGGGGAAAAAATGTACTAATTGTGGATGGTGGTGAAACTGCTCCAGGAACACCTCAGAAAAAAAAATTACTTTCCTGGAAGGTTTTGCTTTCTCTTTGTGAAGTTGAATTAAAAGTTAAAGTTTGATTGATAAACAACAGAGCTCTATTGTAGTATTATATTATATAACACGGTTAAAGGACAATTCGGGCGCAAAATGAACCTAGGGGTTAATAACATATGTGTACGAGTCGACCGTTCTCTGGGATATGTTTTCATGCTAATCGAATGTGTCTGTAGCTTAAAACTAGCTACCGCAAACTGGTGTTTAGCTGCTTTACATTAAATGTCATTTAGCTGATGCTTTTATCCAAAGCGACTTACAATTGCTATATATATATATATATATATATATATATGTCAGAGGTCGCACGCCTCTGGAGCAACTAGGGGTTAAGTGTCTTGCTCAGGGACACATTGGTTGATGTATCGCAGTGGGATTCAAATCCGGGTCTCGCACACCAAAGGCATGTGTCATATCCACTGTGCCATCATCCCCCTGCTAACGCTAGCTTTCGGGACAGAGGGTAAATCACTATTTCTACACCACTAACAAGGCTCAAAATATCACCACACTTCAACGGTAGCATAATGAGGGTCCCTACGTGCAAACCGAAGCATTGAGAACTTTGTAAGTGTACAGACAGTTTATTACAAAGATAGATTATAAAGACAGTAGCGTTCATGTTTACATGCGGCCGCCATCTTGGATAACAGTCATGAGCAGTCGAACGACGTGCAACCAGTAACCAGTAACATAGCTCAAACACAGCGTTCGTGATTCGCCTTTAAGTGTTTTGCTATTTTGAGCCTTGTTAGTGGTGTAGAAATAGTGATTTACCCTGTGCCCCTAAAGCTAGCGTTAGCAGCTAAACACCAGTTTGCGGTAGCTAGTTTCAAGCTACAGACACATTAGATTAGCATGAAAACAGCCGGAATTGTCCTTTAAATATGTTGATTTATTGCACACTAACTGCAAAAAAAATATACTATAAACTTTAGTACATTCTACATGCTGCTTGGTCACAGGGAGAAATGTAAAATCCCTGCCATTGTGACAGAGCAGTGTACGGTGGCCTGCTGTAAGTAGGTAGAGACCAAAACATGAACCAGCTTTGTCGTAATGACATTGATAGCATTTTTGGCATTTAGTTATACACAGGTTCTGAGAGAGAATAACATAATTAACAAAGCTACACTGGAACACTATAATAACAGACAATATTATAATCACTATAATAGGAAAATCAGCCAAAACATTTTGCTGCACACCTAGATTATATTTTCTTCTAATAAATAACCAAAATTCTTGATTACTGATGAGTTTGGTAATGAGTCTATCGTCGAGGGACCCGGCTAGTAGAGGCTGCTTTTGTGCTTTGTTTGTGGGTACAAAGGAAATATGTGTGCTTGTGTTCATTATCATGTCTAATCTCTTTGCATGCATAAAACTAATTGCACCCACACTTGTTTCTTATTGTGACTTTGGCTGCGTTCACATACACTCAGGTGATCCTCAGACGGTCATGCATTTAGGCTGCGGCGGTGGAGGGCACAGGGGGGAGCCGGGGAAAAAAAATGGAGCGGCCATCAGCGGAAAGACAGATTCAACTTTTGGAGAAACACCACCCTACGTCACCCTGCGTTGGCCGGTCATGTAACTGGCGATTATACTTGTCAGTCCGTTTCAAGGTGTTGTGAGAGTCCCGTACAGTATACAGGAAACATCACTGCCTCTATCGCTGCCACAAGAAAGTTTTAAAACACTATGAGGGTTAAAAACGAAAAACAAGCACTTTACTGCTCAAGATTTTGTGTAATGGCCCTGACACACCAACCCGATAATCGTCCGTCGGACAGTCTGGCGAGGTCAGTGACTCGAGTCTGTTCGGTGTGATCCGTGCCGTCGTCCGTCAGAGGAGCTGTCGGCCTTCGTTTTGGCCGACCTGACATGCTGGGTCGGAGTGCGGGCAGTAGGACTCAATAACCAATCTGATTGGTGGAGTGCTAATCTGGAAGTGGCGAGCGGGATGAGTGACGAACGCCTCTCAAAATCTGACGAAAATCTTTTAAACTGACCTTTGTTGATCTGAAATGAAGACAGATTCAGCAACTGCACGGCCTATTTCTCTCTTAAAATGTTTTCAGAAACACTTTTCTGTGAACTATTTTAGTACAATATGAGATCGTATTTCGAACAAGCCGCCATTATCGGTCAGTTGGAGAAGCCAGACCCACGTGACGCGTTCGTCATTTCCGGTTTTCATTTTTTTGTATTACGTTTCACGCACGCGCAGAACGTACGCTCAAGACGGCGTCGCTTCGGTGTGTTCCGAGGCACTTTTTGGACCTCGGGGAGCCGACTGATCAGTCCGACTGCCTTTTCTGCCGACAGTCAGCTGTCAGGTTGGTGTGTCAGGGCCTTTACAGCTGACTGTTTCCTGCAACAACAAAGCACAGTTGCTCCGTCTCTTTTCTTTCTCTCTTTCTGCGTGAAATGAAGTTGCCTTCATGTGCAGGCGGTAATGTCGAGATCTATAAACGATCTGACGGAAAACAGTAATTGTGAAATACAAAGTCTACTTGTGCTACATTAAAGTACACAACAGGACGTCACACATTTAAGTGACACTCCCACAACCCTGCTGCAAATCGCCGGATCGCTTTCTTTGGTCTGAATGGGCCATAAGTCACTAAATCTGGGCCTAATTGAAAATGTTGACAGCTTCACTCAAACACTGGTACCCTGCTCGGTGCCACTCTTACTCGTCATTTCGCCCCCACACAGATTCCTTTTTCATTTGTTTTTAAATGCGTGACTGTCTCAGCTTCAACCAGTCTCTGTCTCTTTAAAGTATTTTTATTTGAGTAGCTTTAACGTGGGCGGCTTGTTTTGTCTCTCTTCTATCAGGTATCGTATGTACAGGAAGAGTCAGACTACAGGTTTCCCCTCCCTCATCACAATCTTCTCTGCTCCAAACTACCTGGATGTCTACAACAACAAAGGTCTGACACACACGCACGCACGCACGCACACACGCACACACACACACACACACACACACACACACACACACACACACACACACACACACACACACACACACACACACACACGTACAACCAGAACTCACCGTAGAACAGAGAACATTTTAGCCATCTTCCCAATGGCTCGTATCTTGAGCACTGCAGTGAAGTTATTTTAGACTCAACATCATGTTATTATTCATCCAAGACTGAACAGGAACACTTCTAACATCTGTTGAGGAACTTGATAGATGTAGATGAACATTAGTATAACTGTATGATTAACATGATGTTTGATAAATAATATTTGGGGAATATTATTGCCTACTATCTGACCAAAAAGGCTATAATGTGAGTGTGTGTGTGTGTGTGTGTGTGTGTGTGTGTGTGTGTGTCCAGCGGCGGTGCTAAAGTATGAGAACAATGTAATGAACATCCGTCAGTTCAACTGCTCTCCTCACCCCTACTGGCTGCCCAACTTCATGGACGTCTTCACCTGGTCGCTGCCTTTCGTGGGAGAAAAGGGTAGGCCTATCACATGCACGCACATAGGCTATCCTTTAGACCAGGGGTCTCCTTAAACTGAAAGAGAGACAGAGCAGGGACCCAAAAATTAATTTGCATATTAAACTGGTCTGATTAAAAAAAAAAACTCCTTCATGCTAATTGATGCTATCACTGATTCTAAACCTGATTTAAATCTGAACTAATTGGGGTTTGGTGGACTTTGTGCTCCAGCTCAGACAGATCACCAGCATTTTCACTTAGATACATACTGTATGTACATCTCGTAAAAAGTTCTTCAAAATAACAGCTGTCATGGATTTGTTTGCACATAACATAACATACTGTACAAAACATTGAGACAAAGAAGTCTTAATGCAAAAATCTAAATCATCTTTGTCAAATCACTGCAAATTATTTTCAAAATAACACAGAGGGGCCACAAGTGTGCAACTGTATTCTTCTGACAAAGATGTGAATGGTCTTAGAGTTCAGTCTGGGCTGCTGAAGTCAGGCGCAACCTAAACATTCTTGAATTCTAGCTTTGACACTATCTGTACAGTGATGAAAACGCAGGCATGTCTATGTCCCTGCTGGATCTCACCAATCAGCGAACACAGTTAAAGTAACACAACAGTAAGGGGTCATCTCTATACATTTCTTAGTTTTAAAGAAAGATATGTTTTATGTACTTCACATGGTTCTAGTGCTACTACATAATATTCTCTAAAAATAGCAATTATATCAGCTTAAAAGGTGTATAACCCCTACTTACAGGATTAGGGACTTTAGTCAGATTTGAGGCAGCAGTAGAGAGATGACAGGAAATGAGGGGAGGGAGAGAGATATGGAATGACACGCAACAAGCGTCCCCAGCTGGGCACGAACCTTGGGGGGTGATGCGGGTCACAGTTGCCGTCTTAAAGGAACACGCCGACTTATTGGGACTTTGTCTTATTCCCCGTATCCCCCAGAGTTAGATAAGTCCATACATACCCTTCTCATCTCCGTGCGTGTCGTAACTCTGTCTGACGTCCCCACCGCTAGCCTAGCTTAGCACAGATCCTGGAGGTAACCGGCTCCATCTAGCCTACTGCTCCCAATAAGTGACAAAATAACGCCAACATTTTCCTATTTACATGTTGTGATTTGTATAGTCATAGCATGTACAAATAACAAGGTCACATGAGACACAGCCATCTTCTAACCGTATATAAACTGGGAACTATATTCTCAGAAGGCGAAGCACTGCTACTTCTGCTACTTGGGCGGAGTGATTTGCTCGCAGTCCGTGGTGAGGAGCAGAGAGTAACAATGGTGCTTTTCAGGTGTTGCGCTAATCACTGTGACTACGACACGCACGGAGATGAGAAGGGTATGTATGGACTTATCTAACTCTGGGGGATACGGTGAATAAGCTAAAGTCCCAATAAGTCGGCGTGTTCCTTTAACCCTTACTCCGGATTTCCACTGGATACGGAACGTCTGCGGACCGGCTCCGCTGCGGAACGGCGGCGTGCTCCGCCGTCTGTCAATACCCACTAGGTCCGGATTTGTTGTGGCACGGCTGCGGCCATGACTGACAGCTGTAGTCACGAAGACCCATGAGATCTCACGAATTCACGTAGAATAGAACCACAAAACCAACACCAGTTAGTTTCATCCAGAGGAGTAGAGGGGAAACTACTCTGTGCTGTGTTTTCAAGGTGTAGTGCAGGGAAATATGATCCGCCGTGAGCACGGTGTATTTTATTTTGAAAATTAACCGGATTTTTATTTTGTTTCTGTGCTCGACTTCCTGTCCCGCACTATCTGTCCTGTGCTGAATTGCTGCGGAGCGGTGGAAATACACACATTGACTTTAATGGAAACCTAACCTAATGACTCCGCCGACTTTCCGGAGCGGATCCGCAGCTGTTACGCATCCAGTGGAAATTGCCGGTTAGGCCACCAGTGTGCAACTATGTCCCTGATTGTGTGTGTGTGTGTGTGTGTCTCTGTCTGTCTGTGTGTCCTCCAGTGACTGAGATGCTGGTCAACGTCCTGAGCATCTGCTCGGACGACGAACTCATGAACGACGGAGAGGAGATCTTCGATGGTAAGAAACACTCGACACTGACATTAAAGCAATGCCATTCATAATATTACAAGAAAGTTTGTGTTTGACTCTTTCCCAGCCAGTGCAGCAGCAGCCAGGAAAGAGGTGATCAAAAACAAGATACGAGCCATTGGGAAGATGGCTAAAATGTTCTCTGTTCTACGGTGAGTTCTGGTTGTACATACTGTGTGTGTGTGTGTGTGTGTGTGTGTGTGTGTGTGTGTGTGTGTGTGTGTGTGCAGTATGCCCACAAGTGCTGTATTTCCTTTAACCTTTGCAGAAATGTATTTAGAAGTCACCAGATGGTGGGGCAACATCTAGCTCACCAGGTAGAGTGTGCGCCCCATGTAGGCTGAGTCCTTGGCAGCGCCCCTGGTTCGAATTCGACCTGTTTCTTTGCTGCGTGTCATCCCCTTTCTCCCCCCCTTTTCCTATCTGCCTATAGTTGTGGGCCGTGTATTTTACACCTGGGCCTTCAGTACTATCCTACAGCAATTAAACCACCTTTGAATAACCTCACCATGACACTAGGACATTATCTTGTGGAATAAAGTGATTTAACACAAGGCTCAACACCTAGAGTTTCAACACACTATTGCAGAGACATGAATACATGGTGACTGAAGCCATCACTTTCGTGCAGTATGGCAGGATGCTGCATCACATATAGTCAAAGTAAATGTAATTAAAGAAAGAAACCCACAACAGCTGGTAGTTACTGCTATGGTTATGTGATGCTAGCTAGTTTTGCTTCTCGGCCACCATACTAACTGGTCCGAAAAAATGCCGATGGAGGCGGCTGGGCCAGCTAGAAGGTTCTGGCCTGTCAAAGAATACGCCCAACAGGGCAAACTCGAAATTTGGCTAAAGAATATGACAATCAACAACATTGTCCCTATTTGCTTAAACAGCAGAGGGATTCACTCCAAATTCTCAGGCCTCAGAGTAGATACACCCCCCCCCCCCTCCCCCCAGAGACAGCACAGAGGGGAAATCTGACTGGATAAAAACTCTAATTTATGAAATGCACTGGAGGCCGCACAACCGAGGGAGAGAGTAGCAATGAAATTACGGTAATTGACTAGTAGGAACGGACTTTGTAAAATACATATGAAATTAATAAATGTATATATTTTAGAAATGTATATATATATATATATATATATATATATATATATATATATATAATTATAAACATGGCCAACTTGGCCAGCAGAGAAGGCCTTGCTGGCCCCGACAGCCCACCTGTCGTCTATACCATCTAATAAAGAAAAAAACCCCAAAAAAACAAGTCACCAGATCGTCACTTTCAACATTCAGTATTTCAATCCACAAGCATGTTTTTGTGTGTTTGCAGGTGCACAATAAGGGGAAGTGTGTAATTATCTGTAATGTTTCTCTTTTTATCCACACACACACACACACTGTCTCTGTCTGTCTCTCAGGGAGGAGAGTGAGAACGTGTTGACTCTGAAGGGACTGACCCCTACGGGCATGCTGCCCAGCGGAGTGCTGTCTGGGGGCAAACAGACCTTGCAGAGCGGTGAGTGTTTAACACGTGTGCACACACACACACACACACACACACACACACACACACACACACACACACACACACACACAAAAAACACACTCTCAAACGTAACCCTGGACACACAAACAGAAACAGAACTAAGACACACCCAAGTACACACAGACACAGTTTAAATATCTGCCTCGGACCATCCTCCGGATCCTTCCTGCTCTCTCTCCTATTCTCCTCTGCTGTTTTCCTTTCATCCTCTCTGCCTCACTGACTCGCTCACTCTCTCCACCTCACCTCACTGCCACTGAGGATACTAACAGCCTGCTGGTTGTGTGTGTGTAAGAGAGAGCTTATGTGACATAGAAAGAGAGTTAGAGAATGAGAGAAAGGACAGACAGCCAAAGTGTATGTGTGAGCTAACACCAGCTACTGCTAACACCAGGTGCCATCTGAACCTGCCATGGTCTCACTGCTGCTCTGAGGGCCTCACATGACTAAAACCTGAAACATGTCTCTGAGTCACGCGTGCCCACTTTATCACGTATCTTTTCTGCTATCACAATTGAACATAACTTAAAAGTGTACAACAGGGGACTATGTTGCATTTACCAAACCCAGAATGTTTTTTTTTTTAGAGGAGGAGTATTTTTGCTATCGATTCATGATGATAAGTCGAGAGGCAGACAGGAAATGTGGGGAGGGAGAAACGCACATCACATGACCATTTGCTCTGCGGTTAAAAATCATGGCGAAAAAGTAAAACCAGGGATTTATTAGCTTGGACCGACGACGAGGTGGAACTGTTACTGAAAGATTATAAGCCAGTGGCGGTTCGAGACCATTTCAAATGGAGGGGCCAGGCTGGGGCCACATGTGATTTTAGGAGTACCAAATATATTAAGCACAAGTGTTACATACCACCAACCCTCCATAGATTTGGTTCTACAAAAGACTAATAATACATATATAACAATAAACACAAGAATACTCATTCAGTATTAACCTACATTTTATTTATCACTGCACATGAATAATATCCCCTCTTTGGGGATAATGGTGAGGTTAAAATGTATGAAAATATTTGCCACAGTTAGGCGAGCCAGAGGGGGATCAAGACTTAATATTACGGGGGCACTGGCCACCGTCTCCCCCCCCCCAGACCGCCCCTGATGAACGCCTATCTAACCAATAAAACTGACGTGCAGCGTTTCCAAAAGTCTCTGTTTGTGCTCATCCAGACTACAAGGCCAAAAATTGGGCAGCAGTGTTTCTAAATGTCTACGTTTTAGGGCCTCGAAAACGCCCACAAAGATAATATAATGACTAGCCGATGGGGCCCATAAATAATGCCTATATACAGGGTCCAGAAATTTTAGCTACGCACCTGGACTCAAGGCGTAAACATAGCCTTAGCCCCAATGGCATCATGCCGTCCCTTATCATACAAATGTTTTTATCAATATATCTCAATGCAGGTTACACTTTGATCTGTTATATTTTCTGTGTACTTTCTTTTGTGGTTAAATATGTTTTTAATTTCTTTGGTGTTGGCCCAATCCGAGTAGCCAGCGTTATTTTGACAACATTTAACTGAGATTTGAAGGCCCCTTTGTGAGGCCCGGTCACCCTTGTGACACGATTGCATTTACATTTACGCGCAACTGCACAGAAGCATGTTTCAGCCTTCACTTCCTTTCTTCTCTTTTTCCTCTTTCTTTCTTTGTACTTCATCTTTTCTCTCCCGGACTCTGTCATCTTCTCTGTCATCCTGTCCTTTTTTTCTCTTCTCCTTTTCTCTTTGCCCATCCTTCAGCTACCATTGAGGCCATTGAAGCCATCGAGACAGTTAAGGACGATGAAGGTAAAATCCCACTCATTTCACTGTGTGTGTGTGTGTGTGTGTGTGTGTGTGTGTGTGTGTGTGTGTGTGTGTGTGTGTGTGTGTGTGTGTGTGTGCGCTCATGGGCGTGTGTGTGCAGCATGACTGCGCTCTCAGCCACCCATGTTCATAAGGTCATAGATTTTCTTTACCCACGATGCACTGAGCTCTTCTAACCACATCAGCGCTCACAAAAAAGCCTAAAAGCGTTGCACGCTGAAGCCACCACATTAAAACACACAACACAAAAAAACATCAACACACATTTCTCTTTCCTTCTCTTGGGAAACAGAAACGCCACTAAACCTTCTCTCCCAACACAAACATGTATTAACATCCTATTCAGATCCAACACATACCGCACACACACTTCCTGTGATGACTAAAGCCAGAACAGGTCTGCCAGGTTCTTCTGTGATACTGGACAGGTTGTGATCATGGTATTTGTGTTGAGTGTAATATATGTATACTGTACAAGCTTTGTTATTACTCGTCACACACAGTCTTTTGCGTTTGTACCTTTTGTACTGTCCTGAACTACAGTCCATAATTTGTTTAAGCAAAATGAATTATGGGGTAGCTCTTGTGTTATGTTTTTCGGTTGCGTAATGTTATTTGTAGCTGGGTGTTAGGTGTCTGCTTATAGCAGTAGCATATTTGTGAGTAGCTGCATGTGTGCAAATGTAACGTGACAGTAGCTGTTGTTCAAAAGCGGCAGTGATCTCTGCTCAGAGTCCTCATCCGCACAGGAGCACCTGAGATACAGAGACTGCTCATGTCAAAGCTTCATCTTTTATTCATTTCTGTGACATTAATTCGGATGACAAACGCCATTATAAGTGGTACCCCTAATTCTTCTGTATCTGCTTTTATGTGGTAGCCTGGTTGACACCAGACCCTTCTCAGTTGTAACTGAGAGTGGGTCTGGGCAAGGTTCATTCGCAGCTCATTTCCAAAGGGGCGTCACCAATGGACGCCGCTCAAATGCCTCTGGGCGCAAGTGGCTAGTCCTTCAACCAATCAGACCAACAATCTGGGTGATGTAGCAGCGACAGCGGCATCAATGGGTTGCTGCGCTTCAGTGGCCGTCATGTTGAATGTAAACAAAAAGCTGCTCGCCGTCACTGCGCTATCGTCATCATGTAAAGCCCGCCTCAATGGTTGTGATTGGTGCCTCAATTTGGAAAAATTGGAAATGGGCTTGAATGGGCTCTTGGCCAGATGGACTTGCAGAGAAAATCTCAAATTTGCCAGAAGTTCGTCAGGGTTTTCTCAGGCTAGGTATGTGGTCCACTTTGAGTCTAATTTAAAGAGGCACCCCTGCGATTTGTTATTGCCCTTCCATAAATTGGGGTACTCAAAAGAGACTAAGGCAATAGAGCCAGGCATGTCCTGACTTTAAAGCCCTAGTTTGGGTCCGGCTCCAAAAAGAGCTGTCAAACACACGTAAAGATGGAGGGTTGTGGTTTTACGGGAAATCACTGTGCCAAGAAAAAGTTCCAGCATGTGACTTTGTAAAACCACAACTTTTTTATGGCTCAAACAAACGTGATACAAAGGCCCAATCCCAAAGTCCGGACTCACAGACTCACGGACTTTGGTGCGCGTTCTCGCAAAATTCGTAAGGGCTTAGGGTTGTCCCAATGTCGAATTTCAAAGGGCCTGAGGGTTTGAGTTCACACTTGCTGAGCCCTTTCCGTGAGTCTGCATTCATGCAGGCTTCACCAAAGGGAGTTACCTACAGTTTAAAGCATTGTGACGTTTACCGCGGAGACCATAGGGAAATCCGGAACTTACAAAGGTAAACAACAGCACGACACACGACCACGGAGCACAGACCAACCTGTTGTCCAGCTTGTAAAACAAGAGTTTGAAAAAATTTGGAATCAGGCAGCCGTCTCCTGTGCCTTGGCCGTGTGGAAAGCAACAAACTTAAAATGAAAATTCCCAAACCGGCAAGTGTCAGCAACATCTTTGTTATTAAATGTCACCAAGGTAACATGTGATCTTATGAAGTGCTGTCCCAATCCCATTTCTACCTATCTGAGCCCATGTGGCCTCACACACTCACTCACTTAGCACCTGAGATCAATTAAGTCTGTGAGTCTTCAGTCCTTAGTCCTCAGGGCTCACTTTAGGATTGGGCCAATGTGTTAATTTGTGAGCTTCAGAGGTGCTTGTAGGTGGACTTTAGGCCAGGCTAGCTGTGTCCCTGTTTCCAGTCTTGAGGCTAAGCTGAGCTGACGGCATGCCGGCGCTTGCTTCACCTTAACCATACAGACATAAGAGACTTATCTAACTCTCTGCAAATAAGTGTATTTCCTAAATTGTTGAACTATTCCTTTAAACATTTGTAGTGCCCATACCAAGATAACCTTGATGACATCATAAACTGACCTGCATGTGTAGAATCGGCGGAGTGCCCCTTTAAGGAATTGTTTGAGTGCACCAGCACGTTATTCATTAAACTCGCTGAGGAAGAGGAGTTGAGACAAAGCTCATTAAATAACAAATAAAAAGACAAATTTGCTAAAAATCTAACCAAACTACAAATATGACTAACTTAGGCTACGTTCACACTGCAAGTCTTAATGCTTAATTCGGATTTTTTACTCAGATCCGATTTTTTGTTTGGCTGTTGACATTACCTTTTAAAATGTGGCCTATATCAGATTCCAGTGTGAACTGTTTGTGGTTTCGAACTGACCCGCATGCGCAAAAGAACAATAACAATGACATCAGACGCAGCACGCTGCTGCACTAAAGTTAGGGAGGTTATGGAGGAAGTAAGCATTTTCGCTTTTATTTCAAAATGTTTGTGTAATGGCGGCCGTAACATTAATGAGCAGGTGCTGAGGAGGAGAAGAATGATGAGAAAGAGAGACAAATTGGCTATTTTGGCCTATGGTGGGGTTATGGTTACAAATTCACTACAGAGTTCTGTGTGTCTATTTTTTTCAAAGACGGAGCGGTTACGGTATGATCCTTCTAGTTTTGATTGAATTGAAGTATCTCCCCGTACACTAATTAGGTCTAACATCTCCCTCTCCCTCCATTGACTTGCTCCATCACTGTTCTCCATTTTGTAGGCCTAGTCTAGTTTTTAATGTTACTGTCTGTGTCTAGGGCTAACTCCCGCCGGCGCATAATTGTGACAAATGTCGATGTAGATTGACGTAAAAGTCGCATCAAATCCGCCTTGGTTGTTCACCCTGCGGCCGCATTGAAAACAAAATCAGACCTGGGTCTGATTCAGGACCACATATGGAAGTGGTCTAAATCTGATTTGAAAAAATCAGATCTGGGCAAGATTTGAGTGTTCACACTACTTCTGAAGAAGTCTGACATGGTCATTTGATCCCAAAAAAAAATCAGATTTGGGCCACTTTTGCCTGCAGTCTGAACGTAGCCTTAGACATTAAGTTCAAAAGAATCAACCTGACATGTGGAAAACAGGACACTGGACTTTTGTCCTTTTCTTTTTTACTTCTAGTTTACAAAATGTAATGGGAAGGTGGTGACCTCCAAAACAAACGGCTGACTGTCAAAACCTCTTCACAGGGGCAAAACGTGCTTTAAGGACTTATGAACGACCGCTTCTGTGCAGCTGTGCTGTGTTCCATACTCTGTGTCTCATAATGTCTTATCCACCACGAGTCTCAGACTACTGATCTAGGATCAATGTCATGTCCACCGTGAGCCACGAGGTCAAAGTCCTCCTGGCTCAGCATTCAGACAATAGATCAACACTTGTTGATGTGTGTAGATATTGTCTGTAGCATAAATGACAGAACCTTGTTCATCCAAACCCAAAATGTTCCTCTGCTAAAGGATCACAGTCAGGGTCCAAACTATTGAAATGCCCTTGCTGGTGTGCTCAAATCAAAGCATTTATTTAAAGATAAAGGTAAATTCACCCAGACTGAATGCTTTGAAAAGGTGTGCACATTCATAAATGAATAAAATTTGGTTTGGAATCTTCAATCCATTTCAGTGCTCTGAATATTTCCTTCAAAGTTCCCATGTGGTTTGGATACACAAGATTCTACTTAATGTCTTGTTAAATATCAACTCTGTGTGTGTGTGTGTGTGTGTGTGTGTGTGTGTGTGTGTGTGTGTGTGTGTGTGTGTGTGTGTGTGTGTGCGCGTGCGCCTGCCTGCCTGCGTCCGCAGCCATCCGAGGCTTCTCTCCGCAGCATCGGATCAGCAGTTTCGAGGAGGCTAAAGGTCTGGATCGGATCAACGAGAGGATGCCTCCGCGACGCGACGGCGTCAACAGCGTGGGCCTGTCAATGGGTCGCATGAACATGGGAGAGCCCAATGGGGCCGACAGCAACAGCAATATACAGTGATGGACATACACTCCTACTACGTGCCCAGACACATACCCGCAGTTACAACAACTCTGATATGGTACCATATTTATAGATACGTGTACATAGGCATATAAACACACGTAAAACACACACACACACACACACACACACACACACACACACACTGAATAGGCTACATACAGCATCACACACACGATTACCTACCCCATTCCCCGTCAGCTGTATGTAAAGGCATGAGCGTACCCGGACTTTACCACCAAAGGCTGATCCTCTACACTGAACTGATCGGCCCTATATAGAGAACTACAACTCCCATGTACTTGCACAACAACCGGAAAGAAACTACAAAAACACTCCTCATGCAAAACAGGAGAAGCTGCTGTTCACCGTGTATGTTGGATGACCAGTGGGTTGACAGTGTCAGCATGACGTGGCTGTGTCGGTGGTGTGTGTTGTGTCGGGGGGGGGTTATCTTTCCTGTTTGCATCCTAAAACAGGAAGTGGAAGCAAACTTCGATAGCGATAGGTTGATTTTATAGAGTTGTGGATATGCCTGCCTGCGTGCGTGCACATGCTTCGACATATAAATGTCCGTGCGGTTATATTTGAAAGTGTATTTTGGTTTGCAAACACGAGCTGAACTCGCCATCAGCCCGGCAACAGCGAGAAAATGTTTGATGTGTGGTGTGGTATCTGTTGCCAAGAGATGTGTGGAGATAATCTCATCTGCAGTCTAATCTGAGCCCTCGCTGTCCTTTTCTTCTCGGGAGGAGATTCCCGTTTGCTTTTGTAGCACTACACTGTATACCCATTCTCCACTTGAAGTCAAGTGGAGGTCTTCCCCCCCCCCCACCCCAGTAAGCTCTCGGGCCTGGATCAGATGTGAAGCGAGTGTTTCTCCCCACATGTTGCGTGTAAATAGGGTACAACGGTTTTATTGCAAATGTGATGCATATGGTCACAAGATGCAAGATGCAGTATAGCGGACGTAGAATGCTTTGTGTATGTGAGGGAGCCAGTGGGAGTTTAAATGTGAAGTCATACTCTATTCATTCTCTTTCTACATCCTGCTTTCTTCCCTGCGTTGCTGTCTGCTGTCAAACAGCAGTGATAGCCGGGAATTTCTGGCCTAAAAAGCAGGAAATAATATTTCACAGAGGAAACAGACTCTTCTGGTTAAGGAAGCAGCCAAAACAACAAGAAAAGGTTCTTTGTAAAGCATTTATATTAACGCATCAGTGCATGCAGAGTTAAGTTCTTTGATAATAATGTGAAGATTATATTTGTGCTCTGTGTTTCACTATGGTAGAGGTTTTTTTCTTTTTCTTTTTCTGGCTATTATAAATGAACTGAGGAATAATGAATAATTTATTTTGTACATAATGTTAATTTAATTTATTTTTTTGTATTATTTCTGTGTTATATTCAGTTTTTTTTCACGTTTCTTTTTTCGCGACCTGTGTTTTTGGGTTTCTTTCGACGCTGTACAGAATGGCAGTACACTTCTATTCAAAGTGTAAAGTCCACGTTCTCTCCTCTCTTCTTTGTCGGTGTACAGGAGTTGTTTTTAACGATAAATATGAATAACGATAAAAACAAATATTAAACTAGCATTGATGACTGACCATACTTACAGTATATACAGAGGCACAGGCATTCAGGCAGCCAAAAGCATGATTGCATGGTTAAAATTTGCGCTGTTTCAAGCAAAAAGCAGCAAGACACATTTTAACAGAAGAGCTGGTTTGTTGCAATTTAAAGGAAAAAAGTGTACTCTCTCTGATCATAATTCTTGATGATTCCTCTTGTTATTTGATGATATTTATGATTCTATGATTATTATGATTCTATTTATTATGGACATTCTTAATATTTAAGCTCTCTCTCTCTCTCTCTCTATCTGCTGGTTGCTCTTCATGTTGCGTTGCTCCTCGGTTGATCTTGTTGTGCTTCTTTGGGAGAGGTGAACCCCCCCGGGAGACCCTGTGCCATAGAAAATATGCCACGGTTCTCTCTCTCTCTCTCTCTCTCTCTCTCTCTCTCTCTCTCTCTCTCTCTCTCGACTCCCCAGTCACTAACACTGTAAGCATGGGACGATCCACTTTTTTACTCTTGAATAAAATATGCATGAACCTTTGGTATGGATACCGAACCTTTATTTCGTTTTCGTTCATTTGTGTCGTATGGGCGCACACACACACACACACACACACACACACACACACACACACACACACACACACACACAGCAGATGTTGGCGCAACGGCGGCTCAGTGCTGCCTCCCAGGAAGTAGGCACTGAGTCCTGGGTTTTATCCCCAGTCTGTGTGTGGAGTTTGCATGGTCTCCCCGTGTTTGCGTGGGTATCCTCTGGGTGCGCCGGTTTCTTCCCACCTTAAAGACATGCATGCTAGGTAACTCCTGCCCTTGCCTTGACGTGGGCACTGGCATTACAACTGGAGTTGGTCCCCGGGCGCCAGACTATGGCTGACCACTGCGCCTCATTAGTTAGGATGGGTTAAATGCAGAGGAAAAATTCCTCGTATTTGTAAATGTACTTGCCAAATAAAGGAAATATTATATACATTTTATATTATATAAATATTATAATATTATATTATACTATACAAATGAGATCCGCCCTGGAGATAGCAAGGGATGCCTTATCAAAGCCAGTCAAACTGACTGGACCTGCTTTACAGTTACACTGCAGTAAGTGACTTTTGCAATCTTCCTGAAGCAGTGGGAGGTAGTTACAGCTACTGGTTTGACAGGATTGATGCAAAACATACCACATAGAAGAGTAATTAGATGAATTATGGGAAATGTCAGTGGTGAGAGGGAGTGACTTTCCCTAAGGTGAAACATGACAAATATTGTGTAACATTTACAGATGGGTGACAGGAAACACCTGAATAAATGCTTCCATACAGAGCAAGAGGGGTAACTAAATAGTACATCATATACAGTATATGCTAATGGGGTATGAAAATGGTTAATTACCGGTCTCACTGTAGCCCATAGACTGTAATAGCAGATAACCCCACGCACCTAAGAAATATATATATATATATATATATATATATATATATATATATAATGTCCTTCCCGAGACTATTTAGCAGAGCCAGATGATTGTGATTGGTTTATGTGTTTTTGTCAAAAGACTGTCTCTAGCTCGTAATCGATACCACGCACGCTAGGCACGTAGCCAATGTTGTATGACACGTCACGACAAAGTGTTCATGGGAAATCTAGGATTAGTACTACAAGCAGTGATGCCAGATAAAGATTACGTTTCCAAGCCAAAGACACACAAAACCGCCCACATTTCTTGGCGCACAACAGACCAATCTGGAAACATTTCTGCAGTCGGACAATTCAAACAGACGCTTCGCTTCATTCATCACCATCAGCCAAATTGGCTAGTAACTTTAAAATGTTACCTGCCAAAGTTAATTTTTAACCACATTTGTCGGGTTGGTGGGTGTCAATTTAAAGCCCTGATCATAACAACAAATGAGGGAATATAATTTCAGAACAGTGATGTTTCATCCCTTTAATAGAGTTCCAAAGACTTATAGAGTATTTGACAAAGAACAGTGGAGCTGTCCGGATGCCCATGTTGGCCCACATACTTTGTTGGTTTTACTTATCTCTAGTATGTTTATTGCACTTTTTCACTTTTGATTTAACAAAGGGGGCACAAAATGACCACTGCAACATATCTGCATCCATTCTATTGTGAAATAATTGACAATGGTTTAACCGGAAGCCAACTTGACACTTGAGTAAAAAGATCTGTGGTCATATGTATAGTTATACTGTATAGTGAGAACTTTCTCTTTATGAATCATTCCCATAATCTCTGCCCACTCCCTTTCGTCACCGTAATGTTCGGTGAGTAAAATGAACTGCAACCGAAAGTGAAAGCATTGGATGATGTCTAAAGGGGTGGAGATAAAGGGAGAGGAAAACAGAGGACAAAGGAAATCTCTCTATTCTGGATCACAGCAACACCAAGGTCAGTCCCTCCATACACTTTTCTTTCTCTTGTCTAGTTTTAAAATGCACTTTTGATGGAGATGGACTAACTTTGCCCTGCTACGTTAGACTTTTTCCATCCTGTGCACACCGCAATTAGGCATCATCAGAGATCAGGCCATATAAAACTGTCAACTATTTCAAATATAGATACCAACGAGTGTACAGTACATTTAGTACATGTACCTCATCTTGTCTCCATTGCATTGTGGTCATACTGGAATGCCAGGGTTTTCTCTAGGTTTCTGGAGGGCTTAGGTACTCTGGTGTAAATCTAAGTGTAAAATGTAAATGTGATGTAATATACATTTTGTAAGTGTAAATGTAATGTAATTTTTTTTATTATTTATTTATTATTAAAACTATTTAATATCTAATTACTATTATTTTTATTTATAGGTATTTACTATTACTATTGATGGGCAGAAAACACGTGTAGTGAATACAGCGGTTAAATAAATTGTATCCAAAGAATGTAAGCACAGGCAAATTTGGGGCTTAGACATGTAGAGAGAGAGCAACATTATCTCTCTCAAACACACACACATATACACACACACACACACACATGCTCATTCAGACTTTCATTTCTCTTCTGTTCATAGCCACACCCGTTATTTACAGCATCTGTGTGTCTATTATGAGATCATGGAAAAAAAAAACAACATGCTGTGACTCGCTGTTACTATGCCAGGTGTGCAAAATGCACAAGTTTAGCCCACAGAGAGTAGAGACTGCACTTCAGAATAAATGTACAGTTTAAGGGCGCGTACTCACACTTCTGTGATCTCTAAATGTGCCCTGGCCGCAGGCTACTCACACTCGGCCCAGTTAAACCGTGGCCAAGTATGTTTGACCCCAAACTAAGTCCGGTTCGATTTACTAGTGTGATCACTCCGTGCCGTGCCGTGCCGTGCCCTGCCGTGTACCGTGCACGCTTGAAAGAGGTGGGCCAGGGCACGGTTCGGTTGGACTCGGGCATGGTGTGACCACTAAACGTGCCCGGGTCTGGTTCTTACGTTACAGTTGAACGGGAATTGCAGTCGGCGAGTCCCGCAATGTAATGACGTAGGCGTGCTCTGGCCCTGATTGTTTTATTGCAGTGTGAGTGCAGACCGTGGGAGGGTCAATCGTGCTCGGGAACAGTTCAAGGCACCTGGGCCAAGTGTGAGTAGGCCTACGTTCTCATCAGGTTACCTCCAGTCGTGTAGTCTACGTGATATGCAGGTATATGCAGTAGACCCACTAAGAAAGCTCCAGGAGTTCCATATACCCACAAATACCCAATGACACGCAAAAACATACTTTCCATTATATTTTTGATATATTTTGAATTGTCATCTGTGTTCTTTTTCTTCGCATAGGCTAAATAAAGGTATTTCCACCGTAAATTGGTGCATACAAGTGTATCCAAATTCAGAAAATGAAGTTGTTGACGCTCAAAACGTCCCTGGGGGAGAACACCCAGATCCCCCCCCTTTCCCCAAAGGCAGATTCTGGCCCATATATATAGGCCATATATACAGTACAGTATACCCACTACAATACATTAGACTACAGCACTGGTTACCTACCCCTAACAATCCTAATCCCACAGTTGTAGCTTGATTTCTTTATATTTACTGAGTGTAATGAACATATTGGGTCACCAGATATAAACTCATACTATGTCTTTTGGGGTTGTGGTGGTTTTTCTGTAATGTTTTGCTGTTGTTAGGTGAGAACCTCAAAAATCCAAAATTAAGTTTACAGGAAACATCAAACACAGCCATATTTCTCACACAGTTTAGAGACTTCATTGAACAGTTTTCTGGGTGAACTAGCCCTACGCACAGAGAGATAGAAACATCTAACTGAAAGCGCTCCCTGACACTGGGTGACTGTCCCCTGACAGATGCAGTCCCTCAAAGATCACGATGCTCTCATTCCTCAGCCTCGTGGGACTTTGCCTAAGGTGTGTGCTGCGGCACTGGCTGCCATGACGATAGGAGGCACAGTAATTCTGTCTCCTGAAAGGTTATTTGGATGGGTTGCCATGGTAATACTCATCCTGACCCTCGGTCCTCTGCTGCACGGCCTCTGTCTGCTTGCAGAGGAGATGATTTACCATTCCAATACGAGGTGAGAGACAAGGTGTGGTTGTGTGTGGTACAATCAGTTACAGTATGAGGTAAGGCCGCAACTGAGAGTGTTTTTGTATTTAGATTAAGAAAAGAATAAGAAAAAAAAGGGCAAAATTTAGAATTTTATTCATAGACTGTATCAAGAAGTGGTCGTAGCCACTGTGACATCACCAATGGGTTTGTAGACTACCGTTTTGATGCCTCAAGTTTAGCTATTTGGCCTTCGCCCTCTTGATTTTTTGGAGCCAGTGGTGACCATATTTGGACGAGAGGGTGGAGCTAACTTATCAGCTAACGCTAGTGCTAGCTACCTAGCTTGGTGAGCAAGGTGCATCCATCATTCACGTTAACTGTGATATTGATTGGGATGCTTATTTTGGCGTAAAACAGGCTTAAAACTTAAACCTGTCTTTTAGAACACAAAGTGAGAACACACTGTGGAAGGGTCAAAATAGTAAGGCGAATACACGGACAAACAAGTTCACGGCTATTTGAATGTACACAGTGCCATAGATATGCATCGCTAAGGTTCTATCCTGATTGACTGGTATTAGCGACTGGTCAATCACAAGGTAGCCACGCCCTAAAGCCTCTGCTGCTTTATCATCTGTTTTTTAAATAAATGGGAGCATAATTACTAGTGCTGTCAAACGATTAAAATATTTATTCGCGATTATTCACATTAATATCATAGTTAACTCGCAATTAATCGCACATTTTTATCTATTCAAAATGTCCCTAGATTTCTTTTTGTCCAATTATTTTTTGTCATTTTAATGCTCTTATCAACATGGAAAAGTGGATCGGCTTGCTTTGTTCTTTTGTCGCCTGGCTTTGACGAGGGGGCGGAGAATTGGCATCAGCTGTGTGCTTGGCCATCAGCTGTGTACTTGGCCATCAGCTGTGTGCTTGGCCATCAGCTGTGTACTTGGCCATCAGCTGTGTGCTTGGCCATCAGCTGTGTACTTGGCCAACAGCTGTGTACTTGGCCATCAGCTGTGTGCTTGGCCATCAGCTGTGTACTTGGCCATCAGCTGTGTGCTTGGCCATCAGCTGTGTGCTTGGCCATCAAGTGGTATTTCAGACAGGATGTGCTGCGATGATAGCTCAGTTCACAACGACAAAACACACAGATCACTTGTCAATGGAACCATTTGGCAACTTTTTAAAAGTTAACTTTCCATTCAGAATCTTATTGGCATCCATTTCGGCGTCTCGCGCTCGTCATCGACTCAAAAACGTTAGCCTACTACTCTTTGGCCGGCTCGCAAGCCCAAACCAGTGTGTGCGGCGTGCCTGTTTTGTTTCCGGTCTAGCTAGATCCGGTGTGGTGTTGTAGTTTTTCTAACGTTACTAGTTGTTGCAACAGCATGTGAAAAAAACTACAAAGTTTGCTATGCCAAAAAGAACGTTAATCTTGCGATAAAAAAATTTACGCTGTTAAAATGGATTTGTGTTAACGCCGTTAATAACGCGTTTAACTGACAGCACTAATAATTACCAAAATGAACATCATGCTGTATTGAAGAAGACTTGAAACTAGCGATTGAGAAGATAAACTCTTTATGAAAATGTTTACTGAGGTAATAAATCAAGTGAGAAGAAGGGTCATTTTCTCATAAATGTCTATACAAACTGACTTCTTATTGCAACCAGTGGAGTCGCCCCCTGCTGGCCATTAGATACAATGCATTGGCTTCACTTTTCAGAAGCTACATTCACTTCTATTATACAGTCAATGAGTTTAACCTTTGCTGTCTGGTCTGACTTAAGTAGTACTCAGGTTTGAATGTGCCTTTCCTTGCATTGCTTAAAGCTGCTCTAATCAATATGTTTGTATTAACAATGCATCAAATGACTGTAATGTTAAAGGTGTCACTCATGGTGCTATCATCAGTGTTTCCAGCTGCACTAGGCAGCTGTTTTGAGTAAAAAAATAAAAAACTTTTGTAAAACTGTACACTACCTAGATGTTAACATCGGTCTCTGTAACACTGTGTGTACAGAAATAATTTCAGCCTCTCAAAATGAGTGGAATGTTTCACTGACGTCAAAATGCTATACTGAGCATCCACCAGTGCAACAGTGACACTGTACACACAGTTCCAGGGACAACAGTATCCTCTCTGTTTTTACAGGTATCGAGGCAGAGGGCTGCTGAGCCATGTGCTGCCAGCCTGTGGGTTGGGGGGAAAGACCCTGCTGGCTGCGGGTCTGGCAGGCCTTCTGCTCTACCTGGCCGAAAATCCTCTGCCACACAAAGGCCAATGCTGGAAACTCCTCTTCCTGGCCTCGGCCCTTTACGCGTTGTTCAAAAGCCTGGGAGTCTTGGTGAGGTCCATACCTGAAACAAAGGAGTAAAGTCTATATACAGTATATAGTATATATATATATGACTGTCAAAATAACGCGATAATTTCGATTAATTAAGCTGAGTCCTGCAGCGGCGCAAAGTTCGAATCCGACCTGCTGCCCTTTGCTGCGTGTCATCCCCCATCTCTCTCCCCCTTTCATGTCTCTCCACTTTCAAAAATAAAGGGAAAAGCCCCTGTCGGTACACGATCCATTCTGCCTGCACGATCCGTTCTGCACATGCGCAAAATGTTCGCGCATGCGCGGTTGTACGAGGATTTACGACACTGCACGATCTGTTCCACGCTTCCGGTCGACAGCCAAGCTAACGTTAGTTTAGCTAACAGCTAATTCGGCTAACTGCTAGCTGAGACAGCATGTAATAACTTTAAAAGACCCTCAAAATAAAACTTGAAAATAAACGTTGACATATATAACAGCTGTTACGTCAGTTCTACTTTACTTGTGCTCATTTAAAATACAATCACTCAATACTTGTCTTTATTGTTATTACTGTGAAGTCTTAATTTAGCTGTAGCCTGCTTTTCCCATTACGTTTGAGTTAACGTTATTTTAGACTGAATCTAGCTGTCAGCTAGCGGTTAGCCGAATTAGCTGTTAGCTAAACTAACGTTAGCTTCCCGGTGGAGGCTAGCCATAGGCTAGCGTGGAACAGATCGTGCAGGTCGTATGGATACGTAAAACAGTATTATCTTGCGCATGTGCAGAACGGATCGTGCAGGCAGAACGGATCGTGTACCGACAGCCCCAAAAAATAATCTATAAAAAAAAATAACGCAGATTAATCCATTCCATATTGACGTTTGATCCGGAGCCGTTCTAGCCACCATTGGACTGTAAAATGAAGGAGGGAGACGAGAATGTGCTGCCTGGATCATTGGATGAACTGGAACATTAACTTGTAAAAATCTTCTTCCTGCCAACCCTGGCTACCGAAATCTGGTGCCACTGATATGTCTGCTCTTCTCTCTGATGCTCTGAAACAGACTATACAGGCAACACAAACACCGCTGCATGTGACGCTAGTTAACACTATACTCAACAGCGGCTAACGTTAGCCTACCGCTAGCTAGTTAACACTATACTCAACAGCACCTAACGTTAGCCTACCGCTAGCTAGTAGCTGGATTAAACACGGTTACAATGCTGACAGCTAACGCTGAACGGTGTAAAGTTTGACTGTGTTTTACTGTAGAGGACTGTGACTCAACAGCGGGATGTAACAATCTGCAGCTTCCGAGCTGCCGTCGGAAAAACAACACAGACGGGGCGTTCAATGAAACTGGTAAACTATAGCTTCGTGGTGCATTTGAAGTTATTGTAAATGTCCTTGGTGGTTGTTTTTGTCGTTCAACAGCAATTTACTAGTGAAATAAGTTCTTGTTATTGTTATACATTATTATTAAATCATTTAATTTTGACTATATGGCCTTAGCAATAAACAAGCCGTTCTTTAATGTCACCAACTGTTGTTTAGTACCCTTTGTTTTCTTTTCTTTTTTTACTTTCTTAAAAAGTATCGGTTCAGGCACCATTAATTATGTATGCGATTAATTTTGATTAATTAATCACAGATGATAATTATGTAAGTGTAAATGTAATGTAATTTTTTTATTATTTATTTATTATTAAAACTATTTAATATCTAATTACTATTATTTTTATTTATAGGTATTTACTATTACTATTGATGGGCAGAAAACACGTGTAGTGAATACAGCGGTTAAATAAATTGTATCCAAAGAATGTAAGCACAGGCAAATTTGGGGCTTAGACATGTAGAGAGAGAGCAACATTATCTCTCTCAAACACACACACACATACACACACACACACACACATGCTCATTCAGACTTTCATTTCTCTTCTGTTCATAGCCACACCCGTTATTTACAGCATCTGTGTGTCTATTATGAGATCATGGAAAAAAAAAACAACATGCTGTGACTCGCTGTTACTATGCCAGGTGTGCAAAATGCACAAGTTTAGCCCACAGAGAGTAGAGACTGCACTTCAGAATAAATGTACAGTTTAAGGGCGCGTACTCACACTTCTGTGATCTCTAAATGTGCCCTGGCCGCAGGCTACTCACACTCGGCCCAGTTAAACCGTGGCCAAGTATGTTTGACCCCAAACTAAGTCCGGTTCGATTTACTAGTGTGATCACTCCGTGCCGTGCCGTGCCGTGCCCTGCCGTGTACCGTGCACGCTTGAAAGAGGTGGGCCAGGGCACGGTTCGGTTGGACTCGGGCATGGTGTGACCACTAAACGTGCCCGGGTCTGGTTCTTACGTTACAGTTGAACGGGAATTGCAGTCGGCGAGTCCCGCAATGTAATGACGTAGGCGTGCTCTGGCCCTGATTGTTTTATTGCAGTGTGAGTGCAGACCGTGGGAGGGTCAATCGTGCTCGGGAACAGTTCAAGGCACCTGGGCCAAGTGTGAGTAGGCCTACGTTCTCATCAGGTTACCTCCAGTCGTGTAGTCTACGTGATATGCAGGTATATGCAGTAGACCCACTAAGAAAGCTCCAGGAGTTCCATATACCCACAAATACCCAATGACACGCAAAAACATACTTTCCATTATATTTTTGATATATTTTGAATTGTCATCTGTGTTCTTTTTCTTCGCATAGGCTAAATAAAGGTATTTCCACCGTAAATTGGTGCATACAAGTGTATCCAAATTCAGAAAATGAAGTTGTTGACGCTCAAAACGTCCCTGGGGGAGAACACCCAGATCCCCCCCCTTTCCCCAAAGGCAGATTCTGGCCCATATATATAGGCCATATATACAGTACAGTATACCCACTACAATACATTAGACTACAGCACTGGTTACCTACCCCTAACAATCCTAATCCCACAGTTGTAACTGTGCAGATAACGCAGATTAATCCATTCCATATTGACGTTTGATCCGGAGCCGTTCTAGCCACCATTGGACTGTAAAATGAAGGAGGGAGACGAGAATGTGCTGCCTGGATCATTGGATGAACTGGAACATTAACTTGTAAAAATCTTCTTCCTGCCAACCCTGGCTACCGAAATCTGGTGCCACTGATATGTCTGCTCTTCTCTCTGATGCTCTGAAACAGACTATACAGGCAACACAAACACCGCTGCATGTGACGCTAGTTAACACTATACTCAACAGCGGCTAACGTTAGCCTACCGCTAGCTAGTTAACACTATACTCAACAGCACCTAACGTTAGCCTACCGCTAGCTAGTTAACACTATACTCGACAGCAGCTAACGTTAGCCTACCGCTAGCTAGTAGCTGGATTAAACACGGTTACAATGCTGACAGCTAACGCTGAACGGTGTAAAATTTGACTGTGTTTTACTGTAGAGGACTGTGACTCAACAGCGGGATGTAACAATCTGCAGCTTCCGAGCTGCCGTCGGAAAAACAACACAGACGGGGCGTTCAATGAAACTGGTAAACTATAGCTTCGTGGTGCATTTGAAGTTATTGTAAATGTCCTTGGTGGTTGTTTTTGTCGTTCAACAGCAATTTACTAGTGAAATAAGTTCTTGTTATTGTTATACATTATTATTAAATCATTTAATTTTGACTATATGGCCTTAGCAATAAACAAGCCGTTCTTTAATGTCACCAACTGTTGTTTAGTACCCTTTGTTTTCTTTTCTTTTTTTACTTTCTTAAAAAGTATCGGTTCAGGCACCATTAATTATGTATGCGATTAATTTTGATTAATTAATCACAGAGTCTGTAATTAATTACATTAATTTTTTTAATCGATTGACAGCCCTAATATATATATATATATATAGTTATTTATACCATGGTCTGCGCGCCAGACGGTTCACGCCTCACTGTCGTCCATTAATACCTGACAATGGACACCTCGTCGGGCATTAACCCTTACGCTGGTGATCCATTTGTCCGTGCGACGCTTCTGTCACGCCACGCTCCACTCTATTCCTATGGGTGACATCAAGCGACTTCAACGTGCATGCAAAGCATTCTGGGAAGGTGGCGCTGCATTTGAAAAAATGCTGTGCGTCCAAAAGCTGGCCGACGCCCATCTTTATGCAAATTAATCCGTTGAACACGACACAACTATCCAGTAGAAGTAGACGAAAATCTTTCAAACTGACCTTTGTCGATCTGAAATGAAGACAGATTCAGCAACTGTATGGCCTATTTCTCGCTTCAAATGTTTTCAGAAACACGTTTCGGTGAACTATTTTCGTAAAATACGAGATCGTATTCTCAACGAGCCACTAGGTTGAAATTCTCGAGAAACCAGACCCATGCGTTCATCCAATCAGCTGCTGGTCAGGGGCGTGGAGCATCAACCATGGATGTATGACGTCGACACCACGCTTCAGTTGTGTTGCAAAAATGGATCAGCACTGTTACATATATATCATTCCAGGCTGCCACTAGTTTCTACTCCTGTAGAATGCTTTGGTAAATCGTAGTAAGCAATGGCTATATAACCAGTGGAACATCCATTTAAATTGGCATGTAGACGTTTCTCTGGCTACAACACCTTGAAGTGGTTACAGTGGGAAGTGACCAGGGGAGTGAATAATAGATACAGCCAGTCAACATGGGGGAGCCAGTGAGTCGGAAGGTTTGTTGAGTGTAGGTTGTTACATGGGTGTAATTTAAGTGGCAGACAGAAGAAGCTGTAATTTGTGACCAGTGTTGCGGGTCAGACATGGGATACGTAGTCAAAGATGTTTTGACCTATCATTAGACCCTGCAGTGGGTGTCTTCCTGTTTACCTGCACACACATATTCCAAACATTCCATTATTTGCACATTACAAATCTAACTTTACTGACTGAAATTGTGTTTTGTGCAGTTCAGACCAAAGATTTGTAGTCAGTTTTTTTCTAAGCTTCACAGTTCAAATGCACCTCAGTACATACATCAGTAAGGGAACGCATCACTATTTATAACGCTGATTCTGACTGTCTTCAGTTCAGCGGTAGGTTCCATCTTTTTCTGGCAGCTGTTCTGTTCAGAACAGTACAAACCCAGGCACACAGGCACTGTGTGTTTATAAGGGTTATAGGCTACCTCAGCAGCCAACTATTTGGGAGATCATGTTATCACCTCTTGAGAGTTTCTTTTGCTGGCTTTTAACAGGGAAGTAAAGTACTGTGAATCACATCTGAGATAGTCTCGCATTGCCAGACCCATCTCCACAGCGCAGTGTCAACACTGGAGTATGCTCTGGCAACACCACCAACTGATTTATTCTGGGATAGGAGGAAAAAATGCTCTGGCTTGTTTTTATTTCTTTAAAGCAATCACAACTGTCACAACTGGCGCTAAGCCCCGGATGCAGCAAGGGTGCCCTTGCAAAATAGATAGTGAAAGGGGAGGGACATCAGGCGCCGGATGTCAGGCCAGTTTATCCCAGCCCTGTACATCCGGTAATCCAGACTACAGCTGAGCTGACAACCGTGGTCACCAGTAAGGGGAGCTCCACAGCTAAAAGCTACTGCTCATTCAGGGACAGTGCATATCAGTTACACTTGCGATAACAACATTCTAGCTGACACTAACACCAGTGGTGTAGTCTACGTGATACGCAGGTATACGCAGTATACCCACTAAGAAAGCTCCAGGATTTCCATATACTCACTTAAAAATGCCCACTGACACGCACCAACATACTTTCCATTATATTCTTGATATATTTTGAATTGTCATCTGTGTATTTCTTCTGCACATAGGCTATATAAAGGTATTTCCACCGTAAATTGGTGCATAAAAGTGTATCCGAATACAGGAAATTAAGTTGTTGATGCTCAAAACTTCCCTGGGGGAGGACACCCAGACCCCCCACTATGACATACCCCCTATATTTCACTTTATATGAGATAAACAAGTACACTGTAAATATTCTGTAAAAGATAATTCTATTCTCTAAAACAATGTCTTTACAAATAAAAGTCAAATGCACCCTCTGTCCTGCACATTTGGAAGACAGCACAGAGGGAATCTCTCTCTCTCTCTCTCTCTCTTCACAATTCTGGTTGGTATAGATAATGATTTTATCAGAAAGTTCATCATCTGAGAGCTTATTATATTGTTACACCTCAGAGCGCCATGGTAGAAGTGAAAGATAGCCCCTGTTTTAGCATAAGAGCAGTACACTTCAGACAGAGCAGTCCCTATGTAAGAACGCTTCCTGGAGCATCAGTTGATTGTAATTGATGTGGCAGTTCCGGATTAAAAATAGGCTAGAAAAAAGTATGTCTTCATCAGCAAGAATCACCATAGCGCTGTCCTCGAAGAATTGCTTTATAATTCCGAACAAAGCTCCTTGTTCCAATCCAGCTCAAGCTTGAGTGTAGCTGTCTAAAAATATAGTTGTCCCACATAGGAAAGGGCAGCATGGGTGCAGGGGTGCCCTTTTCTCTTGCCTGACACCTTCCCATAGGTGTCCTGAGCATAGGTGAGGTGTTGTGACATCCCTCTGGCTGTTTCTGTGGTCGGTGTACAGGGTCCGTCGGAGGTGGAGGTGTCAGACGTCTGCGAGGGGAGGAAGATGAACGTGGCCCACGGCCTGGCCTGGTCCTTCTACCTTGGCTACCTGCGACTGGTGCTGCCGCGTCAGTAACATCAAAACACACATCTCCTTATATTTCCGATTACACACAATCATTTTAATATGAGATTGTGGGCTTTACCTTCACAATATAATCAATTTAACTTGATATACTGTATATGTCTTTGGTGTGCGTGCGTCCAATCAGGTTTGGAGGGCTCCATCGCAGCATTTCGTGCCACCCATCAGGACAACAGCTCCTCCTGGGGTCGTGGCTCCAGGAAACTCCTCATCCTCGTACCTCTCAACGCCAACATTTCTCACAAGCTGGAGGAAGAGGATGACAACATCTGTTTCTGTGACAACCTCCCCAACAGCGAGATAGACAGGGCAGGAGTCCGGGGGCGGGTCTACAAGCACAGCGTCTACAGTGTATTGGACGAGCATGGAAAGGTAGGCTGGGCTGTAGAACAATAGTTACAGATTATAATGCAGGTAGATTTAGATCATACCAGAACAGATACACTGAAGTAGAGCTACGATCGGGCCCAAGAAATCAACCTAAACCACGGCAGCAGTTTTGGATCCGAATTTCCACTGTAAAGAAAAAAAGAAAGAAATAACAATGATTATACACGCGTGGAAGAAGATGCGTGAGAAGACATCCGGAAGATGGCGGTCACACAAAGCGGTACACAGCCCAAACATTATTTACAACATTACACAGATTATGAAAAATGACCACCAGAAAATGAGTGCGAGCCGACACGATTCAAACTTGGCTGAATTTAGAGAATTTACAGTGGCAGAGAATCAAAGCTCTTCACTGAAGTGCTTTTCCACATGAAATACTAGCTGCATGCCATCCATCCATCCTTTCTCTGTGCTTTTTAGAGTCAAAGGTGGCGGAAAAATATCCCAGCATGCATTGGGCAAAAAGGGCAAGAAAACACCACAGACATGTCTCCAGTCCATCTCAGATGTGTATATCTGTATTATTTTAAGTTACAGATCTTAAATCTTAAAATAATTGAATTGCAAACTGATGAAATTAGAAATGTCTCAGGTGCACAGCAAAAATATTTAGTCACCATTAAATAATGCAATCAGAGAACCTGCAGTTCTGAGCTATTTGTGCTGTAATTGTGTGAGTTGAAGACCTCAGCCCTATTCGCCCAGGGAATGGTGGGGACCTTTAGTCATTTATAATCATTGTGGAGGCCGTCTGTGATCATAACATTTAACATATAACATATCAGTAACAATTACCCCGTAAATTACCTACAGTAGGTAAACATTTGGCTAAACACAGAGGTTGTGTGATTATCAGCGGGGGAAGAAGCATTCAGATCCTTTACTTAAGTAAAAGTACTAATACCACACTGTAAAAATACTGTTACTGTTACAAGTAAAAGTCCACCATTGAAACTGGTACTTAAATAAAAGTATGTAAGTATTATCAGCAAACAGTACTTAAAAGTGCTGTAGGTAGGATTGGGAAGATCCAGGACTTAGCCAAAACATTT
Organism: Sander lucioperca; assembly: GCF_008315115.2. Lineage (NCBI taxonomy): Eukaryota > Metazoa > Chordata > Actinopteri > Perciformes > Percidae > Sander > Sander lucioperca. The sequence goes on along the minus strand of NC_050173.1, from coordinate 50,983,401 downwards.
GAACATCAACAACTTCTCAGTCCCTGCCCCCTTTCTGCTAAAGCCCAAAACGTTCTCCTAAGCCCCTCCCCCCACAAGGGAGAATAAATGCGTGTGCATGAGCACATGATTGACACGCAGTTAGACACCCCCCCTGGCCCTGATTGGTGCATCTGAACAGCTGTGGATTTTTGCAAATCTAACTACAGGCTGTAGGTGGTGCCAGAGGAGCTGGATTTATTTTTAAATGAGCTGCTTCATGTAGTTCTACTGGAACATAGGGTCAGTTTCAGCAAATATGACAGAAAGTTAGTTTTATAAGGCTTACCTACTGCACCTTTAAAGTATTGAAAGTACAAGTACTCAAAGCAGAAAAATCCTCACATTTTATAGACTGGAAACGATCCAAACAGTTCTGTCAATCAACTAAGTGTTTAATGGTCTAATCATCTCAGCTGGACTTGTAGGCCGTTATATTGTTGGCTAGTTTCATTTACTACACTACATGTGTTTTGTGTGCAGAAATCTTAATGTGTAAAGTAACTAGTAACTAAAGCTGTCAGATGAATGTAGTGGAGTAAAAAGTACAATATTTCTCTCTGAAATGTAGCGGAGTAGAAGTAGAAAAGAATGGCATGGAAAGAAAAGACTCAAGTAAAGTACAAGTAGCCTACCTCAAATTGGTACTAAAATACAGTACTTGAGTAATTGTACTTAGTTACATTCCAGCACTGGTGATATATTAGTCCTGTGCGAATCGGCATCTCGTGATATGAGGGTCATATTTGGGGCTGTGTTTTGACCCAGTCTTGACATCATATGCGAGGCGTAATGTTGGTAAATTAGAATAGAGTTTTTTTCTTATCCTGTGCAAATGCGCCGCACGAAACACAGACGTAAATCCCATGATGTCCCCTGTTAATACTCGTCCCATGTGAATAGGGCTTTAGTGTGCTGACATTTTCTCCTTTGATCAGATTTGTAAGGACTGCACAGCTAAAATGCGAAAGAGAGAGAGAGAGAGAGAGAGAGAGAGGGAGAGAGGGAGAGACAGTAAAGTGACAGACTCAAGAGGCTGTTTCTAATATATATATAAAATATTCTTCAATATTTCATGATAGCACGTCAATGTGCTCCATATTCAATATGTTTGATGTTGTAAATCTAACAGTGATTGTACTCAAAACCCCTGTCTGTAGTTTAGTGGAGGGAAAGGAAGTTTGGGATGCATGAAAGCAGTCTGAGTTTTCATATGAGACCAGAAATAGCCACTAGTTCTATCAAAGTGTTATTTTACAGTTGCTGTCATCACACAGAATAAGCGTTAAGTAGTAAGTTTGACTTTACTCCAGTAAACAGTACTGTACTTAAGTTTAATTTTGAGGTACTTTTACATTACTTGAGTTATTCCATTTTAAGCTATTTGGTACTCCTCCTTCACTACATTTCATTACATGATATTGTGTTTTACTTCACTACATTTATCTGACAACTATCGAAACAGATTAAGGTTTTACATAAGCCTACTAAACTTGATTAGAATTTACGTTTGTATTTTCACTCTAAACAATACACCATGAAAGACTTTTGTCCTCTTGTCTTGAACATATTTTAAGAATATAAAAGAAACACTGAGACTTGTGATGCCTTTTCAACACAAGTGATTTGTACTTTGGGATCCAAAAAGAAAATCACCAGAGTATAGTACATCCCCTCCAGCATGATGTTTCCCTTCCATAGCACAGCATGACCGCCACCTGCTGGTTCAACCTGAGAATTCACTAGTCGAGAGCTACATTAGAAAAGCACAGTGACAGCACCATCTACATGTAAAACATGGTCATCAAACTTTTCTGGTGCACAAGCTTTTAAAGTGCTCATATTATGCTCATTTCCAGGTTCATAATTGTATTTAGAGGTTATATCAGAATAGGTTTACATGATTTAATTTTCAAAAATCACTGTATTTTTGTTGTACTGCACATTGCTGCAGCTCCTCTTTTCACCCTGTGTGTTGAGCTCTCTGTTTTAGCTACAGAGTGAGACATCTCACTTCTGTTCCATCTTTGTTGGGAGTCGCACATGCTTAGTACCTAGGTAAGGACTACTAGCCAGTCAGAAGCAGAGTATGAGGGCGTGCCCTGACAGTAGCTAGGTAAGGACTACTAGCCAGTCAGAAGCAGAGTATGAGGGCGTGCCATGCTAGCAGCTAGGCGAGCATTATAACGTGTGTTCCAAAGTGACCACGTTTGTCTCTGAAGTAAAGGCTGGACTACAATAGAGCTGTTTGGAGCAGTTTGTGAACAGTGTTTTCTGTTGGAGATGGTAAGTCCCTTTGGGGTGGACTTTGGGCTTTTTCACTTTGTAAACCTATAACATGCACAAAAAAGATATATATAACACAATAAAGGAAAGGGGAAAAGCCAAAAAGCATGATATGAGCACATTAAAGGATTAGTTGCTCATGTAATGTTTTTTATCTGTGTGTGTGTGTGTGTGTATGTGTGTCTAAACAGGCCCATGAATGTGTGGTAGAGTATGCGACGCCTCTGCTGACGCTGTACAGCATGTCCCAGGAGAGCAGCGCTGGTTTCGGGGAGCCGGAGCGCAGACAGCAGGTCCTGCTCTTCTACAGGACGCTGCAGGACATACTGGAGCACTCGCTGGAGTGCCGCAACCGCTACAAACTCATCCTGCTTAATGGTAGGAAGACAAGCCACGTGTATGTGTGTCTGTGTGTGTAAACTTTATACACACCTCGCGCGGCATGAGACATAGGCTACTGTTTTTAAGGGGGATTTGAGCTTCCCCACAAGGATTGAGAATCAGTGTTTGTGTATTTATGGATTCCTTTGAAATTTCTGTTTAAAAAAAAAAGGTTTTGTTGATGCACAGCCGCCTTTTGCAGCACAGTGTGTCACTAAAATAGGGCTACAACTAACTGTTTATTTTCAGTGTTGATTAATCTGTTGATTATTTTTTCGATTAATCAATTTTGGTCTGTAAAAAATGTCAAATGGTGAAAGTTTTTCCGAAAGCCCAAGATTACGTCCTCAAAAAAGATATTCACAGAGGAGAGAAGAAACTAGAAAATATTCACATTTAGGAAGCTGGAATTGGAGATTTTTTTAACTTTTTTTTCCTTTCCTCTAGATGAGCATGAGGACGACCCTCACTTCCTGTCCAAAGCTATCCTACGCCACCTTCAGCAGCAGGAGAAAGAGGAGTTCTGCCTCACCCCACCTCCTCACCAGGAGATGGTGCATCCGTTGGCGAGCGCATCCGGTGCCCCGGCTGTGAACGGTGACTGGCACCACCCTGAGCAAATGAGCAGGGAGCCTACGCTCATGTTCAGCCTTGAGAAACCTCAGCCTCTGAGGGAACCTGTCGAGAACACTTATCAATGAACAATATACTGTAAATACATGCTCAGGCAACGGGGAACATAAACACACACACGCCAAGGTTATAATTGTTAACAAAACCAAACAAAATAACGAAAACTAGGTGGGAAAAAACATTGTTGTTAACTGAAATAAAAATAAAAATGAGGCATTACAAAAAAACGAAAACAAACTAAAACTGTAATGTCTGTTTGCAAAACTAACTAAAATAAAATAAAATTATCAAGTAAATGTCCTTAGTTTTCGTCTTTGTCGATCTTTCATAGAGCAAAGAGCACGGTTACATTCGGTAGCCTGGTGCGCGGTCTCCTCGTGACAGTCTAACTACCATGTAGCAACATTCACTTCTAACATTTAACTTTACATAACTACCAAGATAACATGATGTGTATATTTGTATGTGATATAATACTTTCCCCTTGGTAATGTAGCCTATGCATTTCCATGAACACAGTTCTAAAATGCACGAGACATAAAGGCTTCTGCTATCGGTTGATAACTCAAACTTGCCGAGAACCTAGACACCCGTTTGATTACATAGACTCATGCATTAGGCACGGTTACGGTCTCGTTCAGTAACCTGGTGCGCGTTCCCCTGGTGACAGCCTACGTACCATGTAACAAACATTTAACTTAACATAACTACTAAGATAACATGATGTGTATTTGTATGTGATATCCATCTATAATGTAGCCTATGAATTTCTATGTACACAATCATCTAAGATGCACGAGAAATAAAGGCTTCTGGGATCGGTTGATAACTCAAACTTGCTGAGAACCTAGACACCCGTTTGAATATAGACTCATGCAGTACCCTCGGTTACGGTCCTTACGGTCTCGTTCAGTAGCCTGGTGCGCGCTCTCCTCGTGACAGCCTACCTACCATGTAGCAACATTCACTTCTCTAACATTTAACTTAACATAACTACCAAGATAACATGACGTGTATTTTGTATGTGATGTACTTCCCCATCGATAATGTGTGAATTGCCATGAACACAATCCTCTAAGATGCACCAGAAACAAGGCTTTGTTAATAACTCAAACTTGCCGAGAACCAAGACAGCGCTTGATTACATTCGGTCTCGTTCAGGAGCCTGGTGCGCGGTCTAGGCCATTTCCTGATTGATTCTACCACCACCACTCCAGTGGAGGCACTAATGAGCTAGATTACTACACACACAGTAGCAGAAGAATACCAGCTACACACAACGGCACGAATGAGGTAAAAAAACAGGAGATTCTCCCGGTTCAGTGACGCCAGTCGGGTTAATTAACCGGCTCTTCGGTCAGTTCGTCAACACTACCCGAAACAGAAGCTAACCCCGGTACAGGGCATGGATGTATGGGTACAGGGCCAGGCAGCATGACAGAGACAACCGCAGGACAGAGAACACTACAGGAGGGCTTTCACCAGCGACCCGATAGCTGCTGGTTAGTAAATACGCAGGAACACCAAAAGCGGGAGGAAGCGTGGGTTAATATGTGGATTGATACTGGGATGTCTACACAACTGTGTGACTCGATTGACTTCAAAAAGTTCACCACTTTACTCGAACCAAAGTTGAAAACACCTGTTCATGTCTGTCTTCTTTAGTCTGTTGGCTGTTTAGGATTGTTTCTGGAACACGTCACTTACACATTTTGCACATACTGCGTCTTGTGTAGACTGTTTACATATTTATGACCATATGTAGGCTACATTTTATGTACTGGTCTTATTGTTGAATACACTGTGAATACATATTTCTAAAATTGTATGATGTTTTTGTTGAGTTATTATATATTTAATATTATATTATTATACACAATACTTTTTCCGACCTTTTTGAATCAAACAAATAACCCATATTACAAAAAAGACTAAAACTAAACTAAGTTTATTTGATTAGGACAATGCACATTAATCAACATTTCTGTAAATGCGCCAGTCGGCTAATTTTCAACTGTAGTCCTAGTTACCTAGCATGCATGTCTTTATGGGAAGAAACTGGAGCACCCAGAGGAAACCCACGCAAACCCGGGGAGAACATGCAAACTCCACACAGAAAGGCCCGGAACGACCTGGATTCGTACCCAGAACCTTCTTGCTGTGAGGCAGAAGTGCTAACCACTGAGCCACGTGCTGCCTAAAACTAAGCATTTTCAAAAAAATAAAAACTAAACTAGTAAACCCGCTTTAAAAACTAATTAAAACTAAACTGAATTTGAAAACAAAAAGTCAAAACGAAATAAAAACTAATGAAAAAAATGCAAAACTATAATAACCTTGGTGCACACACACACACACACACACACACACACACACAAAATAAATGCAAACATTTGCTTCGAAGAAGAGTTACGTTTCATTTGACTTTCTATAAATACGGGTTTGGTGAGTAACAGTTGCCAGAGACTGAGGAGCTGCCTGACCAGTGACAGGAGGCAAATCAAATTGATTATTGTCATTGTGATCAACATCAATTGCAATAGTGAAAACTATCACAATGTGTACTGACTGGCTCGGGCCACTGGGCATTGAGATTTAAACAGTGTGTGTGCAGTGGAAACACCCTGTACACCCTGAAGGTGTTGTTCGGAAGAGAGTTCGTCATCCTCCCTCCGCATTTAGAGAACAGGACGTGATCTTCTGCCAACATCCGGTTAATTAAAATTAAAATGAGTCCAAAGTAGAGCAAAGGTGTCCACTGGTCCTGTTGCTGCTACCAGTTTTACAGCAATAGTCTCAGACTCATTATGACAGCATTTAGCTATTTAATGCTCACTGCAGTTCACTTTTTAATTCAACCCCAATGACCAGAAGATAGAAAAGCACAGAGAGATTAAAGGCAGGAGAGCTCCGATAAAGAGAGCGAGGAGGAAGAGAAAGATGTGCATGGGGTGTTTCATGACTGTGTAAACAACAGCAGTCACAAGACACCACGCCTGTTTATCTGCATCTCACACGCACACACACACACACACACACACACACACACACACACATGACACCACACCTGTTTATCTGCATCTCACACTCACACACACACACACACACACACACACGCACACTGGGAGGACAGACGCATCTGATCCAAATCAATGATTTATAACATGCAAACGTTACATGTACATTTACAGACAAAATGGAAATCAAACAATGGAGCACTGTTTTAACCGCAGCTGCGCTGCGCCTGAAGTAGCCTTGACAGGTCAATGTCAAGGTGCTTCTTTTTCTAATGTTTGCTATTTCTTGAGAAATACCGGCTTCCTCTACCTTTCCAGACCTCTATAAATCTCTTCAAATGAAATAATCTGACAAGGAGGAATATCACTGTTTTGGCAGAACTGCTGATGATTCCCATCCACACACACAGGCCATGACCCAAGTCACAAGTCACAAAGGTGCTGCACTATATAAGAATCCAATAAATATTCAATATTCAACAGTTCACTTGCCAGAAGCTGTGATAAGCCACACAGATGGACTTTATACAGTCACCAGTTTAACACCTCTGATATCACAATCTGAACAAATGGACAGCATATGCTTTTGCTTTCAGAAACAGCTGCATTTAAGCAGCTTGGAGTGCAGCAAACGGCTTCTTTTAAAGCCATTCACCAATCAGTGGATGCCTGAGGGAGCCATTGCTAATTCTCTCGGTAAATTGACTATTTGCCAGAAAAAAATAATTTGAAATATCTTAACTTGTAACGAGTACTACATAATAATGACTTTTGATATTTTATTTATCTATATATTTAATAGAAAAAAAAACCTTATATATCACTATCACTATGCAGTGAAATTAATCATTAAGTTTAGCCTACAACAAATACTGGACGACTGTGTAAACAATAAATCCAGGCAGTTATTTCATCAGGATACTGATATGAATTTGTGTTTTATTTTTTATACGATAGTTAGATTAGGATATCAGCCAAAATCATTACACCCCAGGAAGCAGACATCAGCTGATGCAATGTTAACGAATGGATAACTCATTGTTCCCTTAGTTAGCCATGACTTGATAAAACATTGAACTGGTGACCACCCGTCAGAGTTTATAATAATTATTCAAGTTAGGGTGGACAACATACATTAAAATCTATCTTCATTTGGAACTAACAAATGTGGAGAGGGCAGATTTGTTATATGCTTAAATATAAATAACTCTTGTGTTTCAGATATTCTTACACAGCCCAGAGAAAAAGACACGTACAGTATACCCACAGGCAACATTGGTTAGGTAGTGAGCATATAGTGGCACCACACTGTAGTTCCCCTGCAGTTCTACAGAAAGACACTTCCTCCTTGGTGGTAAGCTTTGTGGTAAGCGTTTCTGACGACAGAATGTAATCTGAACCTGATTGGTTAGCAGCTGTGATGTCATAGCAGGGCGATTTCCCAAGAAGGTGAGTCAGGCGTGAGAGGTTAACCTGCAAAAGAAATCTTCCTCCTCTGTGGACGTGTGTGTGTGTGCGTGAGTGTGTGTGTGTGCTGTCTGAATTGTGATGCCGAGGTAAACAATACCTTGTTCAGCTGACTTTAATATTAACCCTCACAGTCCAAACTGAGGAGAATGTTAATAACTATTTTCACTGTAGTTTCCACTCTTCCCCACCATTAATCTACAGCGTAAATTGTCTGAACAACAATTATGTTCTCAGATGTCCCATATTAGGACAAGATCTCATTTAAACTACGTGATCTCATACACGCTAACGATAAAACGATAAAATTAAATGAAACACAAATCTCAAGTCTACACCAGCTCCTTCAAGGTAATAACATCTTAAAATCTATTTTTAAAACTGATTGGGAGTCAGTAAAAGGCAGCTACATTTCCAATGCTCCACCAGGTGTGTGTGTGTGTGTGTGTTTCAGACCATGTTACTCACCTGTGAGTAAGGCAGGGCTCACGTCACCCTGTCTAGACCTGACGTGCTCACACACACACACACACACACACACACACACACACACACACACACGTTATGTGCATACACTGAAAGCAGACATGAAGGTTAGATTTGGTGGTAAATTACATAAAGAAACAATAAAAACAATGTGGCTTTATTTTTTTTACAATCCAACCAGGAATATCATTTGTTGAACTAGTACATGCATGGAATACTTGGCAAAGTCTGATGTATGTAATACAGCTTTTTGTTTCCCTATAAATACTGCAAACTTCAATAACAATGTGTCAGTGTGTGCACTCAAAATAAGTATTGTATATAAAATAATAGTCATTGGGGGGCTTTTTTCCCTTTATTTCAGAGTGACAGTGGATAGACGGAAAGGTGGGAGAGAGATGGGGGATAACACGCCGCAAAGGGCCGCAGGTTGGATTCGAACCCGGGCCGCTGCAAGGGACTCAGCCTACAATGGGGCGCACGCTCTTACTGGGTGAGCTAGAGGCCTATTGTTATACATATATTTGAATTAAGAACATCCTGAAGCCCAAAGTCAAAAATGTACCTGTTTATGAACTAAAAACTTGATCAATTAATGTGTGAAATGAGCACTCTTATCATAAGAAACATGCAGCTATAGCAGAACCATAATTCCTTCCATGGTTGTCAGGGGGCTTTGGTTTTGTGTTTTGGAGGACTGTAAGAGAAGCTCATCTTCCTGTAACAATCAGGCTTTTGTCAAACAAAAGAAACCAGGCGGGGCCCTCCTGACGGTCTGGCTTTAACATTTAAAGAGATCACGCTGTTTTGCATGAATGCACCGAGACTGGAAAACACCCTCTCAGAGGAATTCAAAACAACCACATGATGAATAATCCCTCACCTGAGGGAGCTCAGCACGTAGAACCATCTGTAGGTTACTGGGTGTAGATTCGCTCGTCTCTTACTTGACATATTTAATTGGCTCACATAGCTTTATTCTTAATAATTTCTACTATTACTTGCTGTTGCACATTAACAACAGAATACATGTTTTTTTTTTTGTTTTTTTTCTGATTCCCTTTCAATGTGTTTTTATAAAGCACATATAGACAATATGCATTACTGGCCTATAAATAATATTTTTGCCCTCACTAACTTATGCTAACAATACGACCGAATCCTCCATTGTTTACATGCAGCTGTTCTAGCCACTCCAATATTAACTTTGGTCTTGTTGCTTTGTCGCGTTGTACTTAAAATCTTATTTATACTTATAACTTATTTTATTCATTCGCAGTCTTTTGCGATTTGTTAAGAGAGCAAAGCAAAAAAACTCAAAAAAGCAACAAAAACCTTTAAAAAAACAAAAAGCATTAAAATTAAAAAAGTGACAAAACCTTTTAAAAAAAGAAAAAAATGATGCTCAAACTTTTTTTTTACTCAGCAACGTTTGTGCTTTAAAGCAAAACATACTTAGGTAAAAGTAAAAATACAGAATTTAAAAACTACTTTAAAAAGTAAAAGTACACAAAAAATACTCATTTACAGTAACGTCAGTAATTGTAATTTAGTTTTACTTTCCACCTCTGTTAGTTACTGTGAATTAGTTTGTTGTTGGTAGCCAATAGAAAAATAGGAATTGGTTTTGGTCAGTTCAGATAGCCTAACGTTAGGTGGGTAGGCTGATATATCCGTCATGTTACAGGAAAGAAATGTAGTAGCTGCAAGTATAAAGTTATTAGAGTCATATTATAATCCCACTAGTCTTATTTTACATTAACTAACTGTCTGTTATCCGTTCTCCACAGGGCTCAGCTCCGTCTTCCCACCTCAGTGCAATGCCCGGACATGTTGCGTGAGCCACAGTCAGTCACACAGATCAGGAAACTTCTCGATTGAACCGGTCAGTTCCGAACACGTGACGTGAGGGAGCTCAGCTGATGCAACCGAGTGCACCTCCGGTATAAAAGCTCGCGCTCGCCGCTCAGAGAGTTGCTCAGCCCAACTATAGTTACATACATGGAGAAGACACAGACCAAACGCTTGGAGGAGATACCGGAGCTTGACAAACAGGAGTCAGGGTGGTCTATAGCGCGGCTCTGCTCTTAGGACCCGGAGTAACACGGCGTCGGAGAGATGATAGGAAAGTATTTCCCCCAGCTGCTCACATCCCCGGGCCGAAAGACGAGCTCCGCCCGGCGGGGCAGCGTCGAGAGCTGCGACGAGAGCGATAACAACTCGCTTTCTTGTAAGTTTAATTCAATTCAAACTTGATTTCAGACTCAAAAGAGTGTCCACAGCAATAAAGACATGTTCTAAAAGTTGAACGTAGTTTTGTTAATGATACGGCAACAAGTTGTTAAAACAGTCTCTGTTCTAATTGGCCGAGTCATACATCTTTTATATTAATCCGCCAACGTTTAATGAACCATGAACGTAACATAGGAACTAGACCTATATCATTAGACGGAAGTCAAATAAATAAGCTGGTCTTTCTGATGGGGATGCTTCTGATGTAATCTAGGATCAGCTGATGCCACTGTACTGTTCCCACTTCTTCTCCTCAGCTGCTGATTTAAAGCATTTATTCTGATGACTTGTGTATTTTAGTGCAGTGCGGGGTCAAACTATGGCTTCTTTTATGATGCACTGGTATTGCATTTGACTGTCGGTGGCTGTCAAACGGCTAAAATTCAATATCAGCATAGACATTAAACTTGTACTAGTAATGTACTGACTGATATAGACTGTGACATATGCAACACAATTTAACAACCCCCCCGGTCTCTTTCTACAGTTGCCAACATGGACGCTGGTTTGGAGCATGTAGAGCGGCTGCTGCAGCGGGATGTGACCCGGCACATAGAGGGCTGTCTGACAGAGGCCAAAGCTTCCACCCTCCACTGCCAGATGCTGCTGCTGCCTCGCCAGATGTTGGCCAAGGTTGGCCAGGACGTGGTGCGCTCCTCTGCTGATGAGCCCTGCGGGCTCCGGGGCGCCTCCATCACCGTCCACGTGGATTGCAAAGATGGCCTGAAGTTTGTGGGGAGCATCTTCCTAGACCAAAGGGTCACCCCGACGTTTGAACTGTCCGTGATCTTCAAGGCAGACAAGGACGACGGCTGGCCGTCGCTCAAGCACATCTTTGATAGCAACAAAGTGTTGAAGTTGAGACCAGAGTACCGGCTGGTGAAGAGGAAGCTCTACTCCTCAGCCAGCCCCGTCATTCATGATTTCAACTAGGCCCCCCCTAGTTAAGCAGTTAAGAATGTTAACCCCCGTTTCACAGTTTACCCCTTTTTTTTGTGTGTGTGAAACGTCAGGCTACATGCAAATGTTTTGGCCTGGAACGAACTACAAAATGCAGATTGTTCTTTATTCATGTATGAATGTCTTAACGCAGGGGCCAAACTGCTTGTTTTCCTACACTCTGTAGCCGACATGACCTCAGTGGTTTGCACAGACTGGTTGAATGTTAAAGTTTTCACTGTAAACCTAAAAATATTTCCTTCCAGGATTGGGCAGGTCTCACTCCTGAAGTGTGCTGTACTGTTATTTATGCAATTGTTAAATACATTTTTTTGACCTGTGCTTGACTCTTTATTGATATAGTTTCTCAAACTTTTTTTCAATAATGTACCTCCTTTGAATTTTTCATTCAAGTATGCCCTGACCAGCACAAAACTTTTTTTTTTTTTTTGGTAGGAAAAAAAAAAGCCTAAAGAGGCATAATATAATGCTACGCCATCAGTGTCTGATTAACTAAACACTATTGTAACCGAAATTAAATTCTAGATTTAAAATTTTAATAATCACTCAATTTATTAGGGTATAAACATCTTAAACTTTTATTTTTAAAATCTCACAAGACCTCCCTGCAGTACTCCAAAGTACCCCTAGGGGTACGCATACCCCCATTTGGGGAAGTGTGTGTGTGTGTATAAACAGCTGTTTCTCCCAGCACACATACCATACATATTCATGACATCTGCTGCTAACCGTTATAGGGCCTGATACTTTGACTTACACAACTTCTTGAGGTTTGAGTTGTTAAAGGAACACGCCGACTTATTGGGACTTTGTCTTATTCCCCGTATCCCCCAGAGTTAGATAAGTCCATACATACCCTTCTCATCTCAGTGCGTGTCATAACTGTCTGATGCACCCACCGCTAGCCTAGCTTAGCACAGATCCTGGAGGTAACCGGCTCCATCTAGTCTACTGCTCCCAATAAGTGACAAAATAACACCAACATTTTCCTATTTACATGTTGTGATTTGTATAGTCACAGCATGTACAAATAACAAGGTCACATGAGACACAGCCATCTTCTAACTGTATACATACTGGGAACTATATTCTCAGAAGGCGAAGCACTGCTACTTGGGCGGAGTGATTTGCTCGCAGTACATGAGAAGCCCCGTGGTGAGGAGCAGAGAGTAACAACGGTGTTTTTCAGGTGTGCTAATCACTCCGCCCAAGTAGCAGAAGTAGCAGTGCTTCGCCTTCTGAGAAAATAGTTCCCAGTTTGTATACAGTTAGAAGATGGCTGTGTCTCATGTGACCTTGTTATTTGTACATGCTGTGACTATACAAATCACAACATGTAAATAGGAACATGTTGGCGTTATTTTGTCACTTATTGGGAGCAGTAGGCTAGATGGAGCCGGTTACCTCCAGGATCTGTGCTAAGCTAGGCTAGCGGTGGGGGCGTCAGACAGAGTTACGACACGCACGGAGATGAGAAGGGTATGTATGGACTTATCTAACTCTGGGGGATACGGGGAATAAGACAAAGTCCCAATAAGTCGGCGTGTTCCTTTAAAGTCAGGGAAAATGATTACACAAGAAATCATGCTGCAAAAAAAATCCCTCTAAGTTAAATCTCTTTAAATGATGAGATGAATGACCACGTAGTGATCAGGGCATCAAACTCTGATATGACTTAGGTTTAGATCAAATAATCTTTTTATTTAACAAATGTACAACATAACACATGATACATACACAAAACTCTACATGATCCATCTCACGGGTACAAAACTTGTTTTTGTACTCCCATCTAACACACACTACACAAACATGTTTCTTTTGCTATCCACATAGCACACTGGCTACATCCTAAGTGACGAGTAGGGATGCACCAATACTACTTCAGCAACAACAAACTCCACACCCTACGTATCAGCCCATCAACACACATCAAACACCGACATTTTACATTACAGCCAACTATTTTACAAAGAATATATTGTTTAGTTTTCCAAATTTTCTACCTTCAAAAAGGCAGCTATTGGTTTCCATTCATTACACTACAGCATAAAAAAGCTGCGACATTAATTTGAGGTTAAGATAATTCATCAAGTGAACAATTTGTTGACGCACGGTTTGTTGTCAAAGTTATATTGTCATTACATGGCAGAGCAGGTCCAAGCACAAACCGATATATTGTTTTGAAAACTCTGTTGGTGCTTTTAAGGACACTCCGACATCTGAGATTGTAAAGTCTGCTGTCAAAATGGCAATTCCTTTAAAAACAAAAATGCATTTAACCATTTTCACGATAGTTAGCTTGTATTCTGGACTTTGAAAACATTCTGTAAAAATAAATAAAAAAATTAAAAATAAAATAAATGTGGATACTGTGTCAATGTTCAGATGAACTTGAATGCAGAGAGACTGAAACTTGCAACGGCAGTGCCGCACACACAATCAATTTTAACAAAAGGCAACACATTGCTTACTGTGACTGATTACATATCTCAATGTTTCATTTCTGTGTTAAAGTTATGAGGTTGATTTAAAAAGATGAATTACTTTGTCTCCTGAATTTAATCAGGCCTGCAGGACGGTAGGTAGTGAAACTTAAAAACATCTGCTTTCAAAAAAGGTCAGCATAAATGTTAAGTATATGCAATTTGCAGTTAATGGACCAAAACAAGAAAAACCACTGGTGTTAGTATTGGCCAACTGATTGGAGCTTTTGATTCCTGACTACACAAAGAAGTGACATCATCAGATTGTCTTAAAGTGCTCATATTCTGCTGTTTGGCTTTTTCCTTTTCCTTTATAGTGTTATATCTTTTTTGTGCATATTATAGGTTTACAAAGTGAAAAAGCCCAAAGTCCACCCCAAAGGGACTTACCATCTCCAACAGAAAACACTGTTCACAAACTGCTCCAAACAGCTCTATTGTAGTCCAGCCTTTACTTCAGAGACAAACGTGGTCACTTTGGAACACACGTTATGATGCTCACCTAGCTGCTAGCATGGCACGCCCTCATACTCTGCTTCTGACTGGCTAGTAGTCCTTACCTAGCTACTGAGCATGTGTGACTCCCAACAAAGATAGAACAGAAGTGAGATGTCTCACTCTGTAGCTAAAACAGAGAGCTCAACACACAGGGTGAAAAGAGGAGCTGCAGCAATGTGCAGTACAACAAAAATATGGTGTTTTTTGAAAATTAAACCATGTAAACCTATTCTGGTGCAACCTCAAAATACAATTATGAACCTGAAAATGAGCATAATATGAGCACTTTAAAATTAGAATGACACTTGTGTTCCATTACTGAAAAAGGCAGAAAAGACTTGTGATACATCTCACTATAACTATTTAGCAGTGATCCAACTGATAAATGTCTTGGTGCCGTCTGGTGTCAGACCAGCATGCAGTACTAGTAGTTTGCGGAACTGTACATTATGACTTCTCCTGGTTGTTGTTGCTGTCTTGTGTCCTTTCAGCCCACACGGGTCGGGCACAGTTAGGCGCAGGGCACTCAAACGAGCACATCAGTCAACCAATCAACTAGTATTAAAGCATCCACGATTCAACATGATCAAATCCAGCGAGTAGAGCTCATTCATCACTTGATCCCAAACAAAGTTTTGCTGGTGAAAATGTTTTTTTTTTTTCTCTCTCTCTCTCTCTCTCTCTCTCTCAACATCCTTGGCTGTTCCATCTCAGATGAGGGAAATGATGAACCCTTTGCTGGAGAAATGATAACTTGGGGAAAGTGGAGTGAAATCCCATGGCGTGCTGCACATAAACCAATCGTATGAACTGAAAAAGAAGCAGCTCTGTGCAGCTCTCTCAGATACACAAACATACCCATCCACATTAGCCTTGTCTACGCCAAAGTACACATGAACAAGTGTACTGTGTATATATACACACACACGCATAGAGACTGCATAGTCCTCTTCAGAAAACAACCAAAGCATCCATCTCCACTCTCTCTGAGTGACTCCTTGTCTCTCTATATGTCTCGTTCTGATACCTGTCTATTTCTTCATTTTGAGGTCGGCCTCCATGGCGCTACGGCGCCCCCTGGTGCCTCCGTCCTGCAGCAGAGAGACAGACGAGGAGAGACAGGGAGGAAAAAGAAAGAGAGAGACAGCCAAAAACAAAAAAATGTCACATGAGGATGTAAAGGTTCAAGGGTCAGTTGGGCAGAGTGAAGGGAGGCCCTGCTGCGGGCCTCCTCACACGACTGAGCTCCGCAACAACAAAAACACAGCACAGTCCACCTCGGAAGGCTTCCTCCCCAAATGAAGAACAGAAAACAGACC